>NW_027182821.1:1322500-1325000 GCF_041146395.1 Eulemur rufifrons | reverse complement strand
TAACCATAATCCTAACCCTAAATCTAATTCTCAGACTTCTTGCTTTCTTAGAGTTTAGAAAGCCTGCAATCCTCCCATGCCATGCGTGAAAGGAGGCTCTACCACTGTGTCCTGCATGAAACCCACGGGCCCATACCCAGAGTATGATAGAGTGGGTTCCCGGGTACAAGCCCAGCCCCCTATACTGCCCCCGCCCGCCTAATGCAGACAGGGTCCGTGCGCTAAGCATAAACAATACCTTTAACAGATAACCCTAACCCTGAACATAACACCCAACCCTGTTCCTATTTCTCCCCTTAACACATAAACCTCACCGTGCGCCTAACTTTAACCTCTTATCCTAACGTTAATGCACAACCCATTTCCTGAGAACAACCCCTATCCCATAATTCTAACCCTATCTCCTAGTCATCACTGTGACACCTAATCCCTAATCCTAATTCTAAACCGCTAACCCTAACCGTAACTCTACCTACAACCCTAACACTGACAGTAACCCTTACTTCTAACCCCAACGCTATGCCTAACAAAAACCCTAACCCTTGACCCTAACCCTTCACCCTAACCCCTAAGCCTTACCCTAACCCTTAACCCTAATCCTAATCCTAAACATTAAACCTAACCCTAGCTCTTAAAGCTAACCCTAAACCTTACCCTCACGACTAGACCTAACCCTGACACTAACTTAACACCTAACGCTAACCAGAACCCCTAAAGCTAACCCTGAACCCTATCCCTAACCCTAGCAGTAAACTTTAACCCTAAACCTAAGCCCAACCCGTAACCCTAATCCTATCCTTTTACCCTGAAACTAAGCCCTAAACCTAACCCCTATACCTCACCCTAACTCTAACCCCAATCCTAATTCTAACCATACCCCTTCATAAAACACTAACTCCTAACCGCTAACCCTAACACTAACCAAAAACCCTAATCACTAATCCCTAACCCTAACGCTTAACCTTTACCCTAGCCGTTAACCCTCACCCTAAATCTTAACACTGACCCTAACCTTAACCTTTAACTCTAAGCCTAACCCTTAACCCTACAGGAAGGAAGACCCTTAATGCTAATGGGATCCCTTATCCCTAACCCTAACACTACAGCTAAAAATAACCCTAACCTTGGATCCTTAAACCTAACCCCTAACACTTACTTTAACCCCAAACCCTAACCCTAATCCTAAGCATTAAACCTAACCCTATCTCTTAACCCTAACGCTAGCCCTTACCCTAACGCCTAGATCTAACCCTAAATCTAACCTACCGCCTAAACCTAGCCTTAAGCCCTAATGCTAACTCTAGCCCTGAACCCTAAACCTACCCGTAACCCTTAACACTAACCCTATCCGTGAACCTTAACCCTGACCCTAACCGTTACCCGCACCCAAGCATTTAACCCTGACCCTAACCTTAATCCTTAATGCTAACCCTAACACTAAACCCTAACCCTAAGCCCAACACTTATCCCTAATCCTATCCCTTAACCCTAACCCTAACCCTAATGCTACCCCCTAAACGTAACCCGAACCGTGACCACTAAACCTAAACCTAACCTCTAACACAAACCATAGGACATAACTCTAACCCTAAAACTAACCCTAAACCTAACCCTAACCCCTAACCCTAACCCTAACCCCTAACCCTAACCCTAACCCCTAACCCTAACCCTAACCTAACCCTAATGCAACTCTAACCCTAACCCTAACCCCTAACCCTAACACTTACCCTTACCCTAACCCTTACCCTTACCCTTACCCTAACCCTAACCCTAACCCCTAACCCTAACCCCTAATTCCTAACCATAACCCTAACCCCTAACACTAACCCCTAACCCCAACCCCTAACCCCTACCCTAACCCTAACCCCTAACCCTAACACTAACCCCTAAGCCTAACCCCTAACCCTAACCCTAACACTGACCCAGACCCTGACCCTGACCCTAACCATAACCCTAAACCCTAACCCTACCCCTAACCCTAACCCTAACCCCTAACCCAAACCCAAACCCCTACCCTAACCCTAACCCTACCCCTACCCCTTACCCTACCCATACCCATAACCCTAACCCTAACCACAACCCAAACCCCAACCCCAACCCAACCCTAACCCTAACCCCTAACCCTAACCCTAACCCCAAACGTAACCCTAACCGTAACCCCTAACCCTAACCCTAACCCCTAACCCTAACCCCTAATCCCAACCCCAACCCTAACCCTAAGCCCTAACCCTAACCCTAACCCCTAACCCTAACCCTAACCCCTAACCCTAACCCTAACCTAACCCTAACACAACCCTAACCCTAACCCTAACCCCTAACCCTAACCCTTACCCTAACCCTTACCCTTACCCTTACCCTAACCCTAACCCCTAACCCCCAACCCTAACCCTAACCCCTAACCCTAACCTTTACCCTTAAACCTAACCCTAACCCTAACCCCTAACCCTAACCGTAACCCCTGACCCTGACCCTGACCCCTGACCCTGACCCTGACCCTAAC
>NW_027182821.1:1302500-1320000 GCF_041146395.1 Eulemur rufifrons | reverse complement strand
ACCCAAGCATTGAACCCTGACCCTAACCCTAATCCTTAATGCTAACCCTAACACTAAACCCTAACCCTAAGCCCAACACTTATCCCTAATCCTATCCCTTAACCCCAACCCTAACCCTAATGCTACCCCCTAAACGTAACCCTAACCGTGACCAGTAAACCTAACCCTAACCTCTAACACAAACCATAGCACATAACTCTAACCCTAAAACTAACCCTAACCCTAATCCTAAACCCTAATTCTTAACCTTAACACTAAGCGTTAACTCTCACGCTAACCTTTAATCCGAACCCTAATCCTAATCTTCAACCCTAAACCTAACACTTAACCCTAACCCTGTACCAAACCCTAACCCCTCATCTTAACCCTAACCGTAAACCTCAACCCTAAACCAAAGTGTAACCGTTAAACCTAAGAGTAACCTTTAACCCTAACCCTAATCCCTAACCCTAAGCCCTCACCCTAACACTAAACTTCATCCTTAACCCTAACCAGAATCCTAACCCTAAATCTAATTCTCAGACTTCTTGCTTTCTTAGAGTTTAGAAAGCCTGCCATCCTCCCATGCCATGCGTGAAAGGAGGCTCTACCACTGCGTCCTGCATGAAACCCACGGGCCCATACCCAGAGTATGATAGAGTGGGTTCCCGGGTACAATCCCAGCCCCCTAAACTCCCCCCGCCCGCCTAATGCAGACAGGGCCCGTGCGCTAAGCATAAACAAAACCTTTAACAGATATCCCTAACCCTGAACGTAACACCCAACCCTGTTCCTATTTCTCCCCTTAACACGTGAACCTCACCGTGCGCCTAACTTTAACCTCTTATCCTAACGTTAATGCATAACCCATTTCCTGAGAACAACCCCTATCCCATAATTCTAACCCTATGTCCTAGTCATCACTGTGACACCTAATCCCTAACCCTAATTCTAAACCGCTAACCCTAACCGTAACCCTACCTACAACCCTAACATTGACAGTAACCCTTACTTCTAACCCCAACGCTATGCCTAACAAAAACCCTAACCCTTGACCCAACCCTTCACCCTAACCCCTAAGACTTACCCTAACCCTTAACCCTAATCCTAATCCTAACTATTAAACCTAACACTAGCTCTTAAAGGTAACCCTAAACCTTACCCTCAAGACTAGACCTAACCCTGACACTAACCTAACACCTAACCCTAACCAGAACCCCTAAAGCTAACCCTGAACCCTATCCCTAACCCTAGCAGTAAACTTTAACCCTAAACCTAAGCCCAACCCGTAACCCTAATCCTATCCTTTTACCCTAAAACTAACCCCTAAACCTAATCCCTATACCTCACCCAAACTCTAACCCCAATCCTAATTCTAACCATACCCCTTCATAAAACACTAACTCCTAACCGCTAACCCGAACACTAACCAAAAACCCTAATCACTAATCCCTAACCCTAAGGCTTAACCTTTACCCTAACCGTTAACCCTCACCCTAAATCTTAACACTGACCCTAACCTTAACCTTTAACTCTAAGCCTAACCCTTAACCCTACAGGAAGGAAGACCCTTAATGATAATGGGATCCCTTATCCCTAACCCTAACACTACAGCTAAAAATAACCCTAACCTTGGATCCTTAAACCTAACCCCTAACACTTACTTTAACCCCAAACCCTAAACCTAATCCTAAGCATTAAAACTAAACCTATCTCTTAACCCTAACGCTAGCCCTTACCCTAAGGCCTAGATCTAACCCTAAGTCTAACCTACCGCCTAATCCTAACCTTAAGCCCTTATGCTAACTCTAACCCTGAACCCTAAACCTACCCGTAACCCTTAACACTAACCCTATCCGTAAACCTTAACCCTGACCCTAACCGTTACCCGCACCCAAGCATTTAACCCTGACCCTAACCCTAATCCTTAATGCTAACCCTAACACTAAACCCTAACCCTAAGCCCAACACTTATCCCTAATCCTATCCCTTAACCCTAACCCTAACCCTAATGCTACCCCCTAAACGTAACCCGAACCATGACCAGTAAACCTAACCCTAACCTCTAACACAAACCATAGCACATAACTCTAACCCTAAAACTAACCCTAACCCTAACCCTAACCCTAAAACCTATCTCTTAACCTTAACCCTAAGCGTTAACTCTCACGCTAACCTTTAATCCTATCCCTAATCCTAATCTTCAACCCTAAACCTAACACTTAACCCTAACCCTGTACCAAACCCTAACCCCTCATCTTAACCCTAACCGTAAACCTCAACCCGAAACCAAAGTGTAAACGTTAAACCTAAGAGTAACCTTTAACCCTAACCCTAATCCCTAACCCTAAGCCCTCACCCTAACACTAAACTTCATCCTTAACCCTAACCAGAATCCTACCCTAAATCTAATTCTCAGACTTCTTGCTTTCTTAGAGTTTAGAAAGCCTGCAATCCTCCCATGCCATGCGTGAAAGGAGGCTCTACCACTGCGTCCTGCATGAAACCCACGGGCTCATACCCACAGTGTGATAGAGTGGGTTCCCGGGTACAATCCCAGCCCCCGAAACTCCCCCCGCCCGTCCGATGCAGACAGGGCCCGTGCGCTAAGCATAAACAATACCTTTAACAGATAACCCTAACCCTGAACATAACACCCAACCCTGTTCCTATTTCTCCCCTTAACACGTAAACCTCACCGTGCGCCTAACTTTAACCTCTTATCCTAACGTTAATGCATAACCCATTTCCTGAGAACAACCCCTATCCCATAATTCTAACCCTATCTCCTAGTCATCACTGTGACACCTAATCCCTAACCCTAATTCTAAACCGCTAACCCTAACCGTAACCCTACCTACAACCCTAACACTGACAGTAACCCTTACTTCTAACCCCAACGCTATGCCTAACAAAAACCCTAACCCTTGACCCTAACCCTTCACCCTAACCCCTAAGCCTTACCCTAACCCTTAAACCTAATCCTAATCCTAACCATTAAACCTAACCCTAGCTCTTAAAGCTAACCCTAAACCATACTCTCAGGACTAGACCTAACCCTGACACTAACCTGACACCTAATCCTAACCAGAACCCCTAAAGCTAACCCTGAACCCTATCCCTAACCCTAGCAGTAAACTTTAACCCTAAACCTAAGCCCAACCCGTAACCCTAATCCTATCCTTTTACCCTAAAACTAACCCCTAAACCTAACCCCTATACCTCACCCTAACTCTAACCCCAATCCTAATTCTAACCATACCCCTTCATAAAACACTAACTCCTACCGCTAACCCTAACACTAACCAAAAACCGTAATCACTAATCCCTAACCCTAACGCTTAACCTTTACCCTAACCATTAACCCTCACCCTAAATCTTAACACTGACCCTAACCTTAACCTTTAACTCTAAGCCTAACCCTTAACCCTACAGTAAGGAAGACCCTTAATGCTAATGGGATCCCTTATCCCTAACCCTAACACTACAGCTAAAAATAACCCTAACCTTGGATCCTTAAACCTAACCCCTAACACTTACTTTAACCCCAAACCCTAACCCTAATCCTAAGCATTAAACCTAAACCTATCTCTTAACCCTAACGCTAGCCCTTACGCTAAGGCCTAGATCTAACCCTAAGTCTAACCTACCGCCTAATCCTAACCTTAAGCACTAATGCTAACTCTAACCCTGAACCCTAAAGATACCCGTAACCCTTAACACTAACCCTATCCGTGAACCTTAACCCTGACCCTAACCGTTACCCGCACCCAAGCATTTAACCCTGACCCTAACCCTAATCCTTAATGCTAACCCTAACACTAAACCCTAACCCTAAGCCCAACACTTATCCCTAATCCTATCCCTTAACCCTAACCCTAACCCTAATGCTACCCCCTAAACGTAACCCGAACCGTGACCAGTAAACCTAACCCTAACCTCTAACACAAACCATAGCACATAACTCTAACCCTAAAACTAACCCTAACCCTAACCCTAACCCTCACCCTAAGCCCAACACTTAACCCTAATCCTATCCCTTAACCCTAACCCTAACCTAACTCTAACCCTAACCCTAACCCCAAACCTAACCCTAACCCTAACCCCTAACCCTAACACTAACCCTAACCCCTAACCCTAACCCTAACCCCAACGCCAACCCTAACCCTAACCCCTAACCCTAACCCTAACCCCGAACCCTAACGCTAACCCCTAACCCTAACCCTAACCTAACCCTAACCCAACCCTAAACCTAACCCCTAACCCTAACCCTTACCCTTACCCTAAACCTTACCCTTACCCTTACCCTAACCCTAACCCCTAACCCCTAACCCTAACCCCTAACACTTACCACTAACCCCTACCCTATCCCTAACCCCTAACCCTAACACTAACCCCTAACCCTAACCCTAACCCCTAAACCTAACCCTAACCCTAACCCCTAACCCTAACCCTAACCCCTAACCCTAACCCTAACACCTGACCCTGACCCTGACCCTGACCCCTGACCCTGATCTGACCCTAACCTTAAGCCTAACATTAAACCCTAACCCTAGCCTGAGCCCTAGCCCTAACCCCTAACCCTAACCCTAACCCCTAACCCTAACTCCTAACCGTAGCCCTAGCCCTAGCCCAGCCCTAACCCTAACCACTAACGCTAACCCTAACCCTTAACCATAACCCTACCCCTTACCCTAACCCTAACCCCTAACCCCTAACCCTAACCCCTAACACTTACCACTAACCCCTACCCTATCCCTAACCCCTAACACTAACACTAACCCCTAACCCTAACCCTAACCCCTAAACCTAACCCTAACCCTAACCCCTAACCCTAACCCTAACCCCTAACCCTAACCCTAACCCCTAACCCTAAACCCTAACCCAACCCTAACCCTAACCCTAACCCCTAACCCTACCCCTACCCCTAACCCTAACCCCTAACCCTAACCCTAACCCCTAACCCTAACCCCAAACCCTCACCCTAACCCTAACCCCAACCCAAACCCTAACCCCTAACCCCAGCCCTAACCCTAATCCTAACCCCTAACCCTAACACTTAACCCTAACCCAAACCCTAACCCTAACCCCTAACCCCTACCCTAACCCTAACCCTAACCTTAACCCCTAGCCCTAACCCCTAACCCTAACCCTAACCCCTAACCCTAACCTTAACCCCCAACCCTAAACCTAAACCTAACCCAAACCCTAACCCAAACCCTAACCCTAACCCCTAACCCTAACCCAAATCCCTAACGCTAACCCTAACCCTAAACTCTAACCCTAAGCCTAGCCCTAGCCCTATCCCTAACCCCTAACCCTAACCCCTAACCCTAACCCTAACCCTTAACCCTAAACCTAACCCTAACCCCTAACCCTAACCCCTAGACCTAGCCCTATCCCTAGCCCTAAACCTAACCCCTAACCCTAACCCTAACCCCTAACCCTAACCCCTAACCCTAACCCTAACCCCTGACCCTGAACCTGACCCTAACCCTAACCCCTAACCCTAACCCCTATCCCGAACCCTGACCCTAACCCTAACCCTAACCCCTAACCCTAATCCCTAACCCTAACCCTAACCCTACCCTAACCTATCCCTAACCCCTAACCCTAACCCTAACCCCTAACCCTAACCCTAACCCCTAACCCTAACCCCTAACCCTAACCCTAACCCCTAACTCTAACCTCAACACCAACCCAAACCCCAACCCGAACCCTAACCCAACCCTAACCCTAACCATAAGCCTAATCCCTAACCCTAACCCTAACCCCTAACCCTAACCCTAACCCCTAACCCTAACCCCTAACCCCTACACCTACCCCTAACCCTAACCCTAACCCCTACCCCTACCCTTAACCCCTAACCATACCCCTAACCCTAACCGTAACCCTAACCCCTAACCCTAACCCCCAACCCCTACACCTACGCCTAACCCTAACCCTAACCCCTACTCCTACCCCTAACCCCTAACCCTACCCCTAACCCTAACCGTAACCCTAACCCCTAACCCTAACCCCTAACACTAACCCTAACCCTAACCCCGACCCCAACACCAACCCTAACCCTAACCCTAACCCCTAACCCTGACCCAGACCCTGATCCTCAGCCTAACCCCTAACCCTAACCCTAACCCCAAACCCAACCCTAACCCTAACCCCTAACCCTAACCCTAACCACTAACGCTAACCCCTAACCCTAACCCTAACCCCTAAACCCTGACCCTGACCCTGACCCTAAACCTAACCCCTAACCCTAACCCTAACCCTAACTCTAAACCTGAACCCTAAGCCTACCCGTAACCCTTAACACTAACCCTATCCGTGAACCTTAAACCTGACCCTAACCATTACCCGCACCCAAGCATTTAACCCTGACCCTAACCCTTATCCTTAATGCTAACCCTAACACTAAACCCTAACCCTAAGCCCAACACTTATCCCTAATCCTATCCCTTAACCCTAACCCTAACCCTAATGCTAACCCCTAAACGTAACCCTAACCGTGACCAGTAAACCTAACCCTAACCTCTAACACAAACCATAGCACATAACTCTAACCCTAAAACTAACCCTAACCCTAACCCTAAACCCTAACTCTTAACCTTAACCCTAAGCGTTAACTCTCACGCTAACCTTTAATCCTAACCCTAATCCTAATCTTCAACCCTAAACCTAACACTTAACCCTAACCCTGTACCAAACCCTAACCCCTCATCTTAACCCTAACCGTAAACCTCAACCCTAAACCAAAGTGTAACCGTTAAACCTAAGAGTAACCTTTAACCCTAACCCTAATCCCTAACCCTAAGCCCTCACCCTAACACTAAACTTCATCCTTAACCCTAACCTGAATCCTAATCCTAAATCTAATTCTCAGACTTCTTGCTTTCTTAGAGTTTAGAAAGCCTGCAATCCTCCCATGCCATGCGTGAAAGGAGGCTCTACCACTGCGTCCTGCATGAAACCCACGGGCTCATACCCAGAGTATGATAGAGTGGGTTCCCGGGTACAATCCCAGCCCCCGAAACTCCCCCCGCCCGTCCGATGCAGACAAGGCCCGTGCGCTAAGCATAAACAATACCTTTAACAGATAACCCTAACCCTGAACGTAACACCCAACCCTGTTCCTATTTCTCCCCTTAACACGTAAACCTCACCGTGCGCCTAACTTTAACCTCTTATCCTAACGTTAATGCATAACCCATTTCCTGAGAACAACCCCTATCCCACAATTCTAACCCTATCTCCTAGTCATCACTGTGACACCTAATCCCTAACCCTAATTCTAAACCGCTAACCCTAACCATAACCCTACCTACAACCCTAACACTGACAGTAACCCTTACTTCTAACCCCAACGCTATGCCTAAAAAAACCCTAACCCTTCACCCTAACCCTTCACCCTAACCCCTAAGCCTTACCCTAACCCTTAACCCTAATCCTAATCCTAACCATTAAACCTAACCCTAGCTCTTAAAGCTAACCCTAAACCTTACCCTCACGACTAGACCTAACCCTGACACTAACCTAACACCTAACCCTAACCAGAACCCCTAAAGCTAACCCTGAACCCTATCCCTAACCCTAGCAGTAAGCTTTAACCCTAAACCTAAGCCCAACCCGTAACCCTAATCCTATCCTTTTACCCTAAAACTAACCCCTAAACCTAACCCCTATACCTCACCCTAACTCTAACCCCAATCCTAATTCTAACCATACCCCTTCATAAAACACTAACTCCTAACCGCTAACCCTAACACTAACCAAAAACCCTAATCACTAATCCCTAACCCTAACGCTTAACCTTTACCCTAACCGTTAACCCTCACCCTAATTCTTAACACTGACCCTAACCTTCACCTTTAACTCTAAGCCTAACCCTTAACCCTACAGTAAGGAAGACCCTTAATGCTAATGGGATCCCTTATCCCTAACCCTAACACTACAGCTAAAAATAACCCTAATCTTTGATCCTTAAACCTAACCCCTAACACTTACTTTAACCCCAAACCCTAACCCTAATCCTAAGAATTAAAAATAGCCCTATCTCTTAACCCTAACGCTAGCCCTTACCCTAAGGCCTAGATCTAACCCTAAATCTAACCTACCGCCTAATCCTAACCTTAAGCCCTAGTGCTAACTCTAACCCTGAACCCTAAACCTACCCGTAACCCTTAACACTAACCCTATCCGTGAACCTTAAACCTGACCCTAACCATTACCCGCACCCAAGCTTTTAACCCTGACCCTAACCCTAATCCTTAATGCTAACCCTAACATTAAACCCTAACTCTAAGCCCAACACTTATCCCTAATCCTATCCCTTATCCCAAATCTAACCCTAATGCTACCCCCTAAACGTAACCCTAACCGTGACCAGTAAACCTAACCCTAACCTCTAACACAAACCATAGCACATAACTCTAACCCTAAAACTAACCCTAAACCTAACCCTAACCCCTAACCCTTAACCTTAACACTAAGCGTTAACTCTCATGCTAACCTTTAATCCTAACCCTAATCCTAATCTTCAACCCTAAACCTAACACTTAACCCTAACCCTGTACCAAACCCTAACCCCTCATCTTAACCCTAACCGTAAACCTCAACCCTAAACCAAAGTGTAACCATTAAACCTAAGAGTAACCTTTAACCCTAACCCTAATCCCTAACCCTAAGCCCTCACCCTAACACTAAACTTCATCCTTAACCCTAACCAGAATCCTAACCCTAAATCTAATTCTCAGAGTTCTTGCTTTCTTAGAATTTAGAAAACCTGCAATCCTCCCATGCCATGCGTGAAAGGAGGCTCTACCACTGTGTCCTGCATGAAACCCACGGGCCCATACCCAGAGTATGATAGAGTGGGTTCCCGGGTACAATCCCAGCCCCCTAAACTCCCCCCGCCCGCCTAATGCAGACAGGGCCCGTGCGCTAAGCATAAACAATACCTTTAACAGATAACCCTAACCCTGAACATAACACCCAACCCTGTTCCTATTTCTCCCCTTAACACGTAAACCTCACCGTGCGCCTAACTTTAACCTCTTATCCTAACGTTAATGCATAACCCATTTCCTGAGAACAACTCCTATCCCATAATTCTAACCCTATCTCCTAGTCATCACTGTGACACCTAATCCCTAACCCTAATTCTAAACCGCTAACCCTAACCGTAACCCTACCTACAACCCTAACACTGACAGTAACCCTTACTTCTAACCCCAACGCTATGCCTAACAAAAACCCTAACCCTTGACCCTAACCCTTCACCCTAACCCCTAAGCCTTACCCTAACCCTTAACCCTAATCCTAATCCTAACCATTAAACCTAACCCTAGCTCTTAAAGCTAACCCTAAACCTTACCCTCACGACTAGACCTAACCCTGACACTAACCTAACACCTAACCCTAACCAGAACCCCTAAAGCTAACCCTGAACGCTATCCCTAACCCCAGCAGGAAACTTTAACCCTAAACCTAAGCCCAGCCCGTAACCCTAATCCTATCCTTTTACCCTAAAACTAACCCCTAAACCTAACCCCTATACCTCACCCTAACTCTAACCCCAATCCTAATTCTAACCATACCCCTTCAAAAACACTAACTCCTAACCGCTAACCCTAACACTAACCAAAAACCCTAATCACTAATCCCTAACCCTAACGCTTAACCTTTACCCTAACCGTTAACCCTCACCCTAAATCTTAACACTGACCCTAACCTTAACCTTTAACTCTAAGCCTAACCCTTAACCCTACAGTAAGGAAGACCCTTAATGCTAATGGGATCCCTTATCCCTAACCCTAACACTACAGCTAAAAATAACCCTAACCTTGGATCCTTAAACCTAACCCCTAACACTTACTTTAACCCCGAACCCTAACCCTAATCCTAAGCATTAAACTTAACCTTATCTCTTAATCCTAACGCTAGCCCTTACCCTAACGCCTAGATCTAACCCTAAATCTAACCTACCGCCTAATCTTAACCTTAAGCCCTAATGCTAACTCTAACCCTGAACCGTAAACCTACCCGTAACCCTTAACACTAACCCTATCCGTGAACCTTAACCCTGACCCTAACCATTACCCGCACCCAAGCATTTACCCCTGACCGTAACCCTAATCCTTAATGCTAACCTTAACACTAAACCCTAATCCTAAGCCCAACACTTAACCCTAATCCTATCCCTTAACCCTAACCCTAACCCTAACCCTAATGCTACCCCCTAAACGTAACCCTAACCGTGACCAGTAAACCTAACCCTAACCTCTAACACAAACCATAGCACATAACTCTAACCCTAAAACTAACCCTAACCCTAACCCTAAACCCTAACGCTTAACCTTAACCCTAAGCGTTAACTCTCACGCTAACCTTTAATCCTACCCCTAATCCTAATCTTCAACCCTAAACCTAACACTTAACCCTAACCCTGTACCAAACACTAACCCCTCATCTTAACCCTAACCGTAAACCTCAACCCTAAACCAAAGTGTAACCGTTAAACCTAAGAGTAACCTTTAACCCTAACCCTAAGCCCTAACCATAAGCCCTCACCCTAACACTAAACTTCATCCTTAACCCTAACCATAATCATACCCCTAAATCTAATTCTCAGACTTCTTGCTTTCTTAGAGTTTAGAAAGCCTGCAATCCTCCCATGCCATTCATGAAAGGAGAGTCTACCACTGTGTCCTGAATGAAACCCAGGGGCTCATACCCAGAGTATGATAGAGTGGGTTCCCGGGTACAATCCCAGCCCCCTAAACTCCCCCCGCCCGCCTAATGCAGACAGGGCCCGTGCGCTAAGCATAAACAATACCTTTAACAGATAACCCTAACCCTGAACATAACACCCAACCCTGTTCCTATTTCTCCCCTTAACACGTAAACCTCACCGTGCGGCTAACTTTAACCTCTTATCCTAACGTTAATGCATAACCCATTTCCTGAGAACAACCCCTATTCCATAATTCTAACCCTATCTCCTAGTCATCACTGTGACACCTAATCCCTAACCCTAATTCTGAACCGCTAACGCTAACCGTAACCCTACCTACAACCCTAACACTGACAGTAACCCTTACTTCTAACCCCAACGCTATGCCTAACAAAAACCCTAACCCTTGACCCTAACCCTTCACCCTAACCCCTAAGCCTTACCCTAACCCTTAACCCTAATCCTAATCCTAACCATTAAACCTAACCCTAGCTCTTAAAGCTAACCCTAAACCTTACCCTCATGACTAGACCTAACCCTGACACTAACCTAACACCTAACCCTAACCAGAACCCCTAAAGCTAACCCTGAACCCTAACCCTAACCCCAGCAGTAAACTTTAACCCTAAACCTAAGCCCAACCGTTAACCCTAATCCTATCCGTTTACCCTAAAACTAACCCCTAAACCTAACCCCTATACCTCACCCTAACTCTAACCCCAATCCTAATTCTAACCATACCCCTTCATAAAACACTAACTCCTAACCGCTAACCCTAACACTAACCAAAACCCCTAATCACTAATCCCTAACCCTAACGCTTAACCTTTACCCTAACCGTTAACCCTCACCCTAAATCTTAACACTGACCCTAACCTTAACCTTTAACTCTAAGCCTAACCCTTAACCCTACAGGAAGGAAGACCCTTAATGCTAATGGGATCCCTTATCCCTAACCCTAACACTACAGCTAAAAATAACCCTAACCTTGGATCCTTAAACCTAACCCCTAACACTTACTTTAACCCCAAACCCTAACCCTAATGCTAAGCATTAAACTTAACCTTATCTCTTAATCCTAACGCTAGCCCTTACCCTAACGCCTAGATCTAACCCTAAATCTAACCTACCGCCTAATCTTAACCTTAAGCCCTAATTCTAACTCTAACCCTGAACCCTAAACCTACCCGTAACCCTTAACACTAACCCTATCCGTGAACCTTAACCCTGACCCTAACCATTACCCGCACCCAAGCATTTTAACCTGACCGTAACCCTAATCCTTAATGCTAACCTTAACACTAAACCCTAACCCTAAGCCCAACACTTAACCCTAATCCTATCCCTTAACCCTAACCCTAACCCTAACCCTAATGCTACCCCCTAAACGTAACACTAACCGTGACCAGTAAGCCTAACCCTAACCTCTAACACAAACCATAGCACATAACTCTAACCCTAAAACTAACCCTAACCCTAACCCTAAACCCTAACGCTTAACCTTAACCCTAAGCGTTAACTCTCACGCTAACCTTTAATCCTAACCCTAATCCTAATCTTCAACCCTAAACCTAACACTTAACCCTAACCCTGTACCAAACCCTAACCCCTCATCTTAACCCTAACCGTAAACCTCAACCCTAAACCAAAGTGTAACCGTTAAACCTAAGAGTAACCTTTAACCCTTACCCTAAGCCCTAACCCTAAGCCCTCACCCTAACACTAAACTTCATCCTTAACCCTAACCATAATCCTACCCGTAAATCTAATTCTCAGACTTCTTGCTTTCTTAGAGTTTAGAAAGCCTGCAATCCTCCCATGCCATGCGTGAAAGGAGGCTCTACCACTGTGTCCTGCATGAAACCCAGGGGCTCATACCCAGAGTATGATAGAGTGGGTTCCCGGGTACAATCCCAGCCCCCTAAACTACCCCCGCCCGCCTAATGCAGACAGGGCCCGTGCGCTAAGCATAAACAATACCTTTAACAGATAACCCTAACCCTGAACATAACACCCAACCCTGTTCCTATTTCTCCCCTTAACACGTAAACCTCACCGTGCGCCTAACTTTAACCTCTTATCCTAACGTTAATGCATAACCCATTTCCTGAGAACAACCCCATCCCATAATTCTAACCCTATCTGCTAGTCATCACTGTGACACCTAATCCCTAACCCTAATTCTAAACCGCTAACCCTAACCGTAACCCTACGTACAACCCTAACACTGACAGTAACCCTTACTTCTAACCCCAACGCTATGCCTAACAAAAACCCTAACCCTTGACCCTAACCCTTCACCCTAACCCCTAAGCCTTACCCTAACCCTTAACCCTAATCCTAATCCTAACCATTAAACCTAACCCTAGCTCTTAAAGCTAACCCTAAACCATACTCTCAGGACTAGACCTAACCCTGACACTAACCTGACACCTAATCCTAACCAGAACCCCTAAAGCTAACCCTGAACCCTATCCCTAACCCTAGCAGGAAACTTTAACCCTAACCCTAAGCCCAACCCGTAACCCTAATCCTATCCTTTTACCCTAAAACTAACCCCTAAACCTAACCCCTATACCTCACCCTAACTCTAACCCCAATCCTAATTCTAACCATACCCCTTCAAAAACACTAACTCCTAACCGCTAACCCTAACACTAACCAAAAACCCTAATCACTAATCCCTAACCCTAACGCTTAACCTTTACCCTAACCGTTAACCCTCACCCTAAATCTTAACACTGACCCTAACCTTAACCTTTAACGCTAAGCCTAACCCTTAACCCTACAGGAAGGAAGACCCTTAATGCTAATGGGATCCCTTATCCCTAACCCTAACACTACAGCTAAAAATAACCCTAACCTTGGATCCTTAAACCTAACCCCTAACACTTACTTTAACCCCGAACCCTAACCCTAATCCTTAGCATTAAACTTAACCTTATCTCTTAATCCTAACGGTAGCCCTTACCCTAACGCCTAGATCTAACCCTAAATCTAACCTACCGCCTAATCTTAACCTTAAGCCCTAATGCTAACTCTAACCCTGAACCGTAAACCTACCCGTAACCCTTAACACTAACCCTATCCGTGAACCTTAACCCTGACCCTAACCATTACCCGCACCCAAGCATTTACCCCTGACCGTAACCCTAATCCTTAATGTTAACCTTAACACTAAACCCTAACCCTAAGCCCAACACTTAACCCTAATCCTATCCCTTAACCCTAACTCTAACCCTAACCCTAATGCTACCCCCTAAACGTAACCCTAACCGTGACCAGTAAACCTAACCCTAACCTCTAACACAAACCATAGCACATAACTCTAACCCTAAAACTAACCCTAACCCTAACCCTAAACCCTAACGCTTAACCTTAACCCTAAGCGTTAACTCTCACGCTAACCTTTAATCCTAACCCTAATCCTAATCTTCAACCCTAAACCTAACACTTAACCCTAACCCTGTACCAAACCCTAACCCCTCATCTTAACCCTAACCGTAAACCTCAACCCTAAACCAAAGTGTAACCGTTAAACCTAAGAGTAACCTTTAACCCTAACCCTAAGCCCTAACCCTAAGCCCTCACCCTAACACTAAACTTCATCCTTAACCCTAACCAGAATCCTACCCCTAAATCTAATTCTCAGACTTCTTGCTTTCTTAGAGTTTAGAAAGCCTGCAATCCTCCCATGCCATGCGTGAAAGGAGGCTCTACCACTGTGTCCTGCATGAAACCCAGGGGCTCATACCCAGAGTATGATAGAGTGGGTTCCCGGGTACAATCCCAGCCCCCTAAACTCCCCCCGCCCGCCTAATGCAGACAGGGCCCGTGCGCTAAGCATAAACAATACCTTTAACAGATAACCCTAACCCTGAACATAACACCCAACCCTGTTCCTATTTCTCCCCTTAACACGTAAACCTCACCGTGCGCCTAACTTTAACCTCTTATCCTAACGTTAATGCATAACCCATTTCCTGAGAACAACCCCTATCCCATAATTCTAACCCTATCTCCTAGTCATCACTGTGACACCTAATCCCTAACCCTAATTCTAAACCGCTAACCCTAACCGTAACCCTACCTACAACCCTAACACTGACAGTAACCCTTACTTCTAACCCCAACGCTATGCCTAACAAAAACCCTAACCCTTGACCCTAACCCTTCACCCTAACCCCTAAGCCTTACCCTAACCCTTAACCCTAATCCTAATCCTAACCATTAAACCTAACCCTAGCTCTTAAAGCTAACCCTAAACCTTACCCTCACGACTAGACCTAACCCTGACTCTAACCTAACACCTAATCCTAACCAGAACCCCTAAAGCTAACCCTGAACCCTATCCCTAACCCCAGCAGGAAACTTTAACCCTAAACCTAAGCCCAACCCGTAACCCTAATCCTATCCTTTTACCCTAAAACTAACCCCTAAACCTAACCCCTATACCTCACCCTAACTCTAACCCCAATCCTAATTCTAACCATACCCCTTCAAAAACACTAACTCCTAACCGCTAACCCTAACACTAACCAAAAACCCTAATCACTAATCCCTAACCCTAACGCTTAACCTTTACCCTAACCGTTAACCCTCACCCTAAATCTTAACACTGACCCTAACCTTAACCTTTAACGCTAAGCCTAACCCTTAACCCTACAGGAAGGAAGACCCTTAATGCTAATGGGATCCCTTATCCCTAACCCTAACACTACAGCTAAAAATAACCCTAACCTTGGATCCTTAAACCTAACCCCTAACACTTACTTTAACCCCGAACCCTAACCCTAATCCTTAGCATTAAACTTAACCTTATCTCTTAATCCTAACAGTAGCCCTTACCCTAACGCCTAGATCTAACCCTAAATCTAACCTACCGCCTAATCTTAACCTTAAGCCCTAATGCTAACTCTAACCCTGAACCGTAAACCTACCCGTAACCCTTAACACTAACCCTATCCGTGAACCTTAACCCTGACCCTAACCATTACCCGCACCCAAGCATTTACCCCTGACCGTAACCCTAATCCTTAATGTTAACCTTAACACTAAACCCTAACCCTAAGCCCAACACTTAACCCTAATCCTATCCCTTAACCCTAACCCTAACCCTAACCCTAATGCTACCCCCTAAACGTAACCCTAACCGTGACCAGTAAACCTAACCCTAACCTCTAACACAAACCATAGCACATAACTCTAACCCTAAAACTAACCCTAACCCTAACCCTAAACCCTAACGCTTAACCTTAACCCTAAGCGTTAACTCTCACGCTAACCTTTAATCCTAACCCTAATCCTAATCTTCAACCCTAAACCTAACACTTAACCCTAACCCTGTACCAAACCCTAACCCCTCATCTTAACCCTAACCGTAAACCTCAACCCTAAACCAAAGTGTAACCGTTAAACCTAAGAGTAACCTTTAACCCTAACCCTAAGCCCTAACCCTAAGCCCTCACCCTAACACTAAACTTCATCCTTAACCCTAACCATAATCCTACCCCTAAATCTAATTCTCAGACTTCTTGCTTTCTTAGAGTTTAGAAAGCCTGCAATCCTCCCATGCCATGCGTGAAAGGAGGCTCTACCACTGTGTCCTGCATGAAACCCAGGGGCTCATACCCAGAGTATGATAGAGTGGGTTCCCGGGTACAATCCCAGCCCCCTAAACTCCCCCCGCCCGCCTAATGCAGACAGGGCCCGTGCGCTAAGCATAAACAATACCTTTAACAGATAACCCTAACCCTGAACATAACACCCAACCCTGTTCCTATTTCTCCCCTTAACACGTAAACCTCACCGTGCGCCTAACTTTAACCTCTTATCCTAATGTTAATGCATAACTCATTTCCTGAGAACAACCCCTATCCCATAATTCTAACCCTATCTGCTAGTCATCACTGTGACACCTAATCCCTAACCCTAATTCTAAACCGCTAACCCTAACTGTAACCCTACCTACAACCCTAACACTGACAGTAACCCTTACTTCTAACCCCAACGCTATGCCTAACAAAAACCCTAACCCTTGACCCTAACCCTTCACCCTAACCCCTAAGCCTTACCCTAACCCTTAAACCTAATCCTAATCCTAACCATTAAACCTAACCCTAGCTCTTAAAGCTAACCCTAAACCATACTCTCAGGACTAGACCTAACCCTGACACTAACCTGACACCTAATCCTAACCAGAACCCCTAAAGCTAACCCTGAACCCTATCCCTAACCCTAGCAGTAAATTTTAACCCTAAACCTAAGCCCAACCCGTAACCCTAATCCTATCCTTTTACCCTAAAACTAACCCCTAAACCTAACCCCTATACCTCACCCTAACTCTAACCCCAATCCTAATTTTAACCATACCCCTTCATAAAACACTAACTCCTAACCGCTAACCCTAACACTAACCAAAAACCCTAATCACTAATCCCTAACCCTAACGCTTAACCTTTACCCTAACCATTAACCCTCACCCTAAATCTTAATACTGACCCTAACCTTAACCTTTAACTCTAAGTCTAACCCTTAACCCTACAGTAAGGAAGACCCTTAATGCTAATGGGATCCCTTATCCCTAACCCTAACACTACAGCTAAAAATAACCCTAACCTTTGATCCTTAAACCTAACCCCTAACTCTTACTTTAACCCCAAACGCTAACCCTAATCCTAAGCATTAAACCTAACCCTATCTCTTAACCCTAACGCAGCCCTTACCCTAACGCCTAGATCTAACCCTAAATCTAACCTACCGCCTAATCCTAACCTTAAGCCCTAATGCTAA
>NW_027182821.1:1212500-1280000 GCF_041146395.1 Eulemur rufifrons | reverse complement strand
CCTAATCACTAATCCCTAACCCTAACGCTTAACCTTTACCCTAACCGTTAACCCTCACCCTAAATCTTAACACTGACCCTAACCTTAAGCTTTAACTCTAAGCCTAACCCTTAACCCTACAGGAAGGAAGACCCTTAATGCTAATGGGATCCCTTATCCCTAACCCTAACACTACAGCTAAAAATAACCCTAACCTTTGATCCTTAAACCTAACCCCTAACACTTACTTTAACCCCAAACCCTAACCCTAATCCTAAGCATTAAACCTAACCCTATCTCTTAACCCTAACGCTAGCCCTTACCCTAACGCCTAGATCTAACCCTAAATATAACCTACCGCCTAATCCTAGCCTTAAGCCTTAATGCTAACTCTAACCCTGAACCCTAAACCTACCCGTAACCCTTAACACTACCCTATCCGTGAACCTTAACCCTGACCCTAACCATTACCCGCACCCAAGCATTTAACCCTGACCCTAACCCTAATCCTTAATGCTAACCCTAACACTAAACCCTAACCCTAAGACCAACACTTATCCCTAATCCTATCCCTTAACCCTAACCCTAACCCTAATGCTGCCCCCTAAACGTAACCCTAACCGTGACCAGTAAACCTAACTCTAACCTCTAACACAAACCATAGCACATAACTCTAACCCTAAAACTAACCCTAACCCTAACCCTAACCCTCACCCTCACCCTAAGCCCAACACTTAAGCCTAATCCTATCCCTTAACCCTAAACCTAACCTAACCCTAACCCTAACCCTAACCCCAAACCTAACCCTAACCCTAACCACTAACCCTAATCCCTAACCCTAATCCCTCACCCTAACACTAAACTTCATCCTTAACCCTAACCAGAATCCTAACCCTAAATCTAATTCTCAGACTTCTTGCTTTCTTAGAGTTTAGAAAGCCTGCAATCCTCCCATGCCATGCGTGAAAGGAGGCTCTACCACTGTGTCCTGCATGAAACCCACGGGCCCATACCCAGAGTATGATAGAGTGGGTTCCCGGGTACAATCCCAGCCCCCTAAACTCCCCCCGCCCGCCTAATGCAGACAGGGCCCGTGCGCTAAGCATAAACAATACCTTTAACAGATAACCCTAACCCTGAACATAACACCCAACCCTGTTCCTATTTCTCCCCTTAACACGTAAACCTCACCGTGCGCCTAACTTTAACCTCTTATCCTAACGTTAATGCATAACCCATTTCCTGAGAACAACCCCTATCCCATAATTCTAACCCTATCTCCTAGTCATCACTGTGACACCTAATCCCTACCCCTAATTCTAAACCGCTAACCCTAACCGTAACCCTACCTACAACCCTAACACTGACAGTAACCCTTACTTCTAACCCCAACGCTATGCCTAACAAAAACCCTAACCCTTGACCGTAACCCTTCACCCTAACCCCTAAGCCTTACCCTAACCCTTAACCCTAATCCTAATCCTAACCATTAAACCTAACCCTAGCCCTTAAAGCTAACCCTAAACCTTACCCTGACGACTAGACCTAACCATGACACTAACCTTACACCTAACCCTAACCAGAACCCCTAAAGCTAACCCTGAACCCTATCCCTAACCCTAGCAGTAAACTTTAACCTAAACCTAAGCCCAACCCGTAACCCTAATCCTATCCTTTTACCCTAAAACTAACCCCTAAACTTAACCCCTATACCTCACCCTAACTCTAACCCCAATCCTAATTCTAACCATACCCCTTCATAAAACACTAACTCCTAACCGCTAACCCTAACACTAACCAAAAACCCTAATCACTAATCCCTAACCCTAACGCTTAACCTTTACCCTAACCGTTAACCCTCACCCTAAATCTTAACCCTGACCCTAACCTTAACCTTTAACTCTAAGCCTAACCCTTAACCCTACATTAAGGAACACCCTTAATGCTAATGGGATCCCTTATCCCTAACCCTAACACTACAGCTAAAAATAACCCTAACCTTTGATCCTTAAACCTAACCCCTAACTCTTACTTTAACCCCAAACCCTAACCCTAATCCTAAGCATTAAACCTAACCCTATCTCTTAACCCTAACGCAGCCCTTACCCTAACGCCTAGATCTAACCCTAAATCTAACCTACCGCCTAATCCTAACCTTAAGCCCTAATGCTAACACTAACCCTGAACCCTAAGCCTACCCGTAACCCTTAACACTAACCCTATCCGTGAACCTTAACCCTGACCCTAACCATTACCCGCACCCAAGCATTTAACGCTGACCCTAACCCTAATCCATAATGCTAAACATAACACTAAACCCTAACCCTAAGCCCAACACTTAACCCTAATCCTATCCCTTAACCCTAACCCTAACCCTAATGCTAACCCCTAAACGTAACCCTAACCGTGACCAGTAAACCTAACCCTAACCTCTAACACAAACCATAGCACATAACTCTAACCCTAAAACTAACCCTAACCCTAACCCTAACCCTAAACCCTAACTCTTAACCTTAACCCTAAGCGTTAACACTCATGCTAACCTTTAATCCTAACCCTAATCCTAATCTTCAACCCTAAACCTAACACTTAACCCTAACTCTGTACCAAACCCTAACCCCTCATCTTAACCCTAACCGTAAACCTCAACCCTAAACCAAAGTGTAACCGTTAAACCTAAGAGTAACCTTTAACCCTAACCCTAATCCCTAACCCTAAGCCCTCACCCTAACACTAAACTTCATCCTTAACCGTAACCAGAATCCTAACCCTAAATCTAATTCTCAGACTTCTTCCTTTCTTAGAGTTTAGAAAGCCTGCAATCCTCCCATGCCATGCGTGAAAGGAGGCTCTACCACTGTGTCCTGCATGAAACCCACGGGCCCATACCCAGAGTATGATAGAGTGGGTTCCCGGGTACAATCCCAGCCCCCTAAACTCCCCCCGCCCGCCTAATGCAGACAGGGCCCGTGCGCTAAGCATAAACAATACCTTTAACAGATAACCCTAACCCTGAACGTAACACCCAACTCTATTCCTATTTCTCCTCTTAACACGTAAACCTCACCGTGGGCCTAACTTTAACCTCTTATCCTAACGTTAATGCATAACCCATTTCCTGAGAACAACCCCTATCCCATAATTCTAACCCTATCTCCTAGTGATCACTGTGACACCTAATCCCTACCCCTAATTCTAAACCGCTAACCCTAACCGTAACCCTACCTACAACCCTAACACTGACAGTAACCCTTACTTCTAACCCCAACGCTATGCCTAACAAAAACCCTAACCCTTCACCCTAACCCCTAAGCCTTACCCTAACCCTTAACCCTAATCCTAATCCTAACCATTAAACCTAACCCTAGCTCTTAAAGCTAACCCTAAACCTTACCCTCACGACTAGACCTAACCCTGACACTAACCTAACACCTAAACCTAACCAGAACCCCTAAAGCTAACCTTGAACCCTATCCCTAACCCTAGCAGTAAACTTTAACCCTAAACCTAAGCCCAACCCGTAACCCTAATCCTATCCTTTTACCCTAAAACTAACCCCTAAACCTAACCCCTATACCTCACCCTAACTCTAACCCCAATCCTAATTCTAACCATACCCCTTCTTAAAACACTAACTCCTAACCGCTAACCCTAACACTAACCAAAAACCCTAATCACTAATCCCTAACCCTAACGCTTAACCTTTACCCTAACCGTTAACCCTCACCCTAAATCTTAACACTGACCCTAACCTTAACCTTTAACTCTAAGCCTAACCCTTAACCCTACAGTAAGGAAGACCCTTAATGCTAATGGGATCCCTTATCCCTAACCCTAACACTACAGCTAAAAATAACCCTAACCTTGGATCCTTAAACCTAACCCCTAACTCTTACTTTAACCCCAAACCCTAACCCTAATCCTAAGCATTAAACCTAACCCTATCTCTTAACCCTAACGCAGCCCTTACCCTAACGCCTAGATCTAACCCTAAATCTAACCTACCGCCTAATCCTAACCTTAAGCACTAATGCTAACACTAACCCTGAACCCTAAACCTACCCGTAACCCTTAACACTAACCCTATCCGTGAACCTTAACCCTGACCCTGACCATTACCCGCACCCAAGCATTTAACCCTGACCCTAACCCTAATCCTTAATGCTATCCCTAACACTAAACCCTAACCCTAAGCCCAACACTTAACCCTAATCCTATCCCATAACCCTAAAACTAACCCTAATGCTACCACCTAAACGTAACCCTAACCGTGACCAGTAAACCTAACCCTAACCTCTAACACAAACCATAGCACATAACTCTAACCCTAAAACTAACCCTAACCCTAACCCTAACACTAAACCCTAACTCTTAACCTTAACCCTAAGCGTTAACTCTCATGCTAACCTTTAATCCTAACCCTAATCCTAATCTTCAACCCTAAACCTAACACTTAACCCTACCCTGTACCAAACCCTGACCCCTCATCTTAACCCTAACCGTAAACCTCAACCCTAAACCAAAGTGTAACCGTTAAACCTAAGAGTAACCTTTAACCCTAACCCTAATCCCTAACCCTAAGCCCTCACCCTAACACTAAACTTCATCCTTAACCGTAACCAGAATCCTAACCCTAAATCTAATTCTCAGACTTCTTGCTTTCTTAGAGTTTAGAAAGCCTGCAATCCTCCCATGCCATGCGTGAAAGGAGGCTCTACCACTGTGTCCTGCATGAAACCCACGGGCCCATACCCAGAGTATGATAGAGTGGGTTCCCGGGTACAATCCCAGCCCCCTAAACTCCCCCCGCCCGCCTAATGCAGACAGGGCCCGTGCGCTAAGCATAAACAATACCTTCAACAGATAACCCTAACCCTGAACATAACACCCAACCCTGTTCCTATTTCTCCCCTTAACACGTAAACCTCACCGTGCGCCTAACTTTAACCTCTTATCCTAACGTTAATGCATAACCCATTTCCTGAGAACAACCTCTATCCCATAATTCTAACCCTATCTCCTAGTCATCACTGTGACACCTAATCCCTAACCCTAATTCTAAACCGCTAACCCTAACCGTAACCCTACCTACAACCCTAACACTGACAGTAACCCTTACTTCTAACCCCAACGCTATGCCTAACAAAAACCCTAACCCTTGACCCTAACCCTTCACCCTAACCCCTAAGCCTTACCCTAACCCTTAACCCTAATCCTAATCCTAACCATTAAACCTAACCCTAGCTCTTAAAGCTAACCCTAAACCTTACCCTCACGACTAGACCTAACCCTGACACTAACCTAACACCTAACCCTAACCAGAACCCCTAAAGCTAACCCTGAACCCTATCCCTAACCCTAGCAGTAAACTTTAACCCTAAACCTAAGCCCAACCCGTAACCCTAATCGTATCCTTTTACCCTAAAACTAACCCCTAAACTTAACCCCTATACCTCACCCTAACTCTAACCCCAATCCTAATTCTAACCATACCCCTTCATAAAACACTAACTCCTAACCGCTAACCCTAACACTATCCAAAAACCCTAATCACTAATCCCTAAACCTAACGCTTAACCTTTGCCCTAACTTTTAACCCTCACCCTAAATCTTAACACAGACCCTAACCTTAACCTTTAACTCTAAGCCTAACCCTTAACCCTACAGTAAGGAACACCCTTAATGCTAATGGGATCCCTTATCCCTAACCCTAACACTACAGCTAAAAATAACCCTAACCTTTGATCCTTAAACCTAACCCCTAACTCTTACTTTAACCCCAAACCCTAACCCTAATCCTAAGCATTAAACCTAACCCTATCTCTTAACCCTAACGCAGCCCTTACCCTAACGCCTAGATCTAACCCTAAATCTAACCTACCGCCTAATCCTAACCTTAAGCCCTAATGCTAACACTAACCCCCAACCCTAAGCCTACCCGTAACCCTTAACACTAACCCTATCCGTGAACCTTAACCCTGACCCTAACCATTACCCGCACCCAAGCATTTAACCCTGACCCTAACCCTAATCCATAATGCTAAACCTAACACTAAACCCTAACCCTAAGCCCAACACTTAACCCTAATCCTATCCTTTAAACCTAACCCTAACCCTAATGCTAACCCCTAAACGTAACCCTAACCGTGACCAGTAAACCTAACCCTAACCTCTAACACAAACCATAGCACATAACTCTAACCCTAAAACTAACCCTAACCCTAACCCTAACCCTAAACCCTAACTCTTAACCTTAACCCTAAGCGTTAACACTCATGCTAACCTTTAATCCTAACCCTAATCCTAATCTTCAACCCTAAACCTAACACTTAACCCTAACCCTGTACCAAACCCTAACCCCTCATCTTAACCCTAACCGTAAACCTCAACCCTAAACCAAAGTGTAACCGTTAAACCTAAGAGTAACCTTTAACCCTAACCCTAATCCCTAACCCTAAGCCCTCACCCTAACACTAAACTTCATCCTTAACCGTAACCAGAATCCTAACCCTAAATCTAATTCTCAGACTTCTTGCTTTCTTAGAGTTTAGAAAGCCTGCAATCCTCCCATGCCATGCGTGAAAGGAGGCTCTACCACTGTGTCCTGCATGAAACCCACGGGCCCATACCCAGAGTATGATAGAGTGGGTTCCCGGGTACAATCCCAGCCCCCTAAACTCCCCCGCCCGCCTAATGCAGACAGGGCCCGTGCGCTAAGCATAAACAATACCTTTAACAGATAACCCTAACACTGAACGTAACACCCAACCCTGTTCCTATTTCTCCTCTTAACACGTAAACCTCACCGTGGGCCTAACTTTAACCTCTTATCCTAACGTTAATGCATAACCCATTTGCTGAGAACAACCCCTATCCCATAATTCTAACCCTATCTCCTAGTGATCACTGTGACACCTAATCCCTACCCCTAATTCTAAACCGCTAACCCTAACCGTAATCCTACCTACAACCCTAACACTGACAGTAACCCTTACTTCTAACCCCAACGCTATGCCTAACAAAAACCCTAACCCTTCACCCTAACCCCTAAGCCTTACCCTAACCCTTAACCCTAATCCTAATCCTAACCATTAAACCTAACCCTAGCTCTTAAAGCTAACCCTAAACCTTACCCTCACGACTAGACCTAACCCTGACACTAACCTAACACCTAAACCTAACCAGAACCCCTAAAGCTAACCTTGACCCCTATCCCTAACCCTAGCAGTAAACTTTAACCCTAAACCTAAGCCCAACCAGTAACCCTAATCCTATCCTTTTACCCTAAAACTAACCCCTAAACCTAACCCCTATACCTCACCCTAACTCTAACCCCAATCCTAATTCTAACCATACCCCTTCTTAAAACACTAACTCCTAACCGCTAACCCTAACACTAACCAAAAACCCTAATCACTAATCCCTAACCCTAACGCTTAACCTTTACCCTAACCGTTAACCCTCACCCTAAATCTTAACACTGACCCTAACCTTAACCTTTAACTCTAAGCCTAACCCTTAACCCTACAGTAAGGAAGACCCTTAATGCTAATGGGATCCCTTATCCCTAACCCTAACACTACAGCTAAAAATAACCCTAACCTTGGATCCTTAAACCTAACCCCTAACTCTTACTTTAACCCCAAACCCTAACCCTAATCCTAAGCATTAAACCTAACCCTATCTCTTAACCCTAACGCAGCCCTTACCCTAACGCCTAGATCTAACCCTAAATCTAACCTACCGCCTAATCCTAACCTTAAGCACTAATGCTAACACTAACCCTGAACCCTAAACCTACCCGTAACCCTTAACACTAACCCTATCCGTGAACCTTAACCCTGACCCTGACCATTACCCTCACCCAAGCATTTAACCCTGACCCTAACCCTAATCCTTAATGCTATCCCTAACACTAAACCCTAACCCTAAGCCCAACACTTAACCCTAATCCTATCCCATAACCCTAAAACTAACCCTAATGCTACCACCTAAACGTAACCCTAACCGTGACCAGTAAACCTAACCCTAACCTCTAACACAAACCATAGCATATAACTCTAACCCTAAAACTAACCCTAACCCTAACCCTAACCCTAAACCCTAACTCTTAACCTTAACCCTAAGCGTTAACTCTCATGCTAACCTTTAATCCTAACCCTAATCCTAATCTTCAACCCTAAACCTAACACTTAACCCTACCCTGTACCAAACCCTAACCCCTCATCTTAACCCTAACCGTAAACCTCAACCCTAAACCAAAGTGTAACCGTTAAACCTAAGAGTAACCTTTAACCCTAACCCTAATCCCTAACCCTAAGCCCTCACCCTAACACTAAACTTCATCCTTAACCCTAACCAGAATCCTAACCCTAAATCTAATTCTCAGACTTCTTGCTTTCTTAGAGTTTAGAAAGCCTGCAATCATCCCATGCCATGCGTGAAAGAAGGCTCTACCACTGTGTCCTGCATGAAACCCACGGGCCCATACCCAGAGTATGATAGAGTGGGTTCCCGGGTACAATCCCAGCCCCCTAAACTCCCCCCGCCCGCCTAATGCAGACAGGGCCCGTGCGCTAAGCATAAACAATACCTTTAACAGATAACCCTAACCCTGAACATAACACCCAACCCTGTTCCTATTTCTCCCCTTAACACGTAAACCTCACCGTGCGCCTAACTTTAACCTCTTATCCTAACGTTAATGCATAACCCATTTCCTGAGAACAACCCCTATCCCATAATTCTTACCCTATGTCCTAGTCATCACTGTGACACCTAATCCCTAACCCTAATTCTAAACCGCTAACCCTAACCGTAACCCTACCTACAACCCTAACACTGACAGTAACCCTTACTTCTAACCCCAACGCTATGCCTAACAAAAACCCTAACCCTTGACCCTAACCCTTCACCCTAACCCCTAAGCCTTACCCTAACCCTTAACCCTAATCCTAATCCTAACCATTAAACCTAACCCTAGCTCTTAAAGCTAACCCTAAACCTTACCCTCACGACTAGACCTAACCCTGACACTAACCTAACACCTAACCCTAACCAGAACCCCTAAAGCTAACCCTGAACCCTATTCCTAACCCTAGCAGTAAACTTTAACCCTAAACCTAAGCCCAACCCGTAACCCTAATCCTATCCTTTTACCCTAAAACTAACCCCTAAACTTAACCCCTATACCTCACCCTAACTCTAACCCCAATCCTAATTCTAACCATACCCCTTCATAAAACACTAACTCCTAACCGCTAACCCTAACACTAACCAAAATCCCTAATCACTAATCCCTAACCCTAACGCTTAACCTTTACCCTAACCGTTAACCCTCACCCTAAATCTTAACACTGACCCTAACCTTAACCTTTAACTCTAAGCCTAACCCTTAACCCTACAGTAAGGAAGACCCTTAATGCTAATGGGATCCCTTATCCCTAACCCTAACACTACCGCTAAAAATAACCCTAACGTTTGATCCTTAAACCTAACCCCTAACTCTTACTTTAACCCCAAACCCTAACCCTAATCCTAAGCATTAAACCTAACCCTATCTCTTAACCCTAACGCAGCCCTTACCCTAACGCCTAGATCTAACCCTAAATCTAACCTACCGCCTAATCCTAACCTTAAGCCCTAATGCTAACTCTAACCCTGAACCCTAAACCTACTCGTAACCCTTAACACTAACCCTATCCGTGAACCTTAACCCTGACCCTAACCATTACCCGCACGCAAGCATTTAACCGTGACCCTAACCCTAATCCATAATGATAACCCTAACACTAAACCCCAACCCTAAGCCCAACACTTAACCCTAATCCTATCCCTTAACCCTAAGCCTAACCCTAATGCTAACCCCTAAACGTAACCCTAACCGTGACCAGTAAACCTAACCCTAACCTCTAACAAAAACCATAGCACATAACTCTAACCCTAAAACTAACCCTAACCCTAAAGCTAGCCCTAAACCCTAACTCTTAACCTTAACCCTAAGCGTTAACTCTCATGCTAACCTTTAATCCTAACCCTAATCCTAATCTTCAACCCTAAACCTAACACTTAACCCCAACCCTGTACCAAACCCTAACCCCTCATTTTAACCCTAACCATAAACCTCAACCCTAAACCAAAGTGTAACCGTTAAACCTAAGAGTAACCTTTAACCCTAACCCTAATCCCTAACCCTAAGCCCTCACCCTAACACTAAACTTCATCCTTAACCCTAACCAGAATTCTAACCCTAAATCTAATTCTCAGACTTCTTGCTTTCTTAGACTTTAGAAAGCCTGCAATCCTCCCATGCCATGGGTGAAAGGAGGCTCTACCACTGTGTCCTGCATGAAACCCACGGGACCATACCCAGAGTATGATAGAGTGGATTCCCGGGTACAATCCCAGCCCCCTAAACTCCCCCCGCCCGCCTAATGCAGACAGGGCCCGTGCGCTAAGCTAAACAATACCTTCAACAGATAACCCTAACCCTGAACATAACACCCAACCCTGTTCCTATTTCTCCCCTTAACACGTAAACCTCACCGTGCGCCTAACTTTAACCTCTTATCCTAACGTTAATGCATAACCCATTTCCTGAGAAAAAACCTCTATCCCATAATTCTAACCCTATCTCCTAGTCATCACTGTGACACCTAATCCCTAACCCTAATTCTAAACCGCTAACCCTAACCGTAACCCTACCTACAACCCTAACACTGACAGTAACCCTTACTTCTAACCCCAACGCTATGCCTAACAAAAACCCTAACCCTTGACCCTAACCCTTCACCCTAACCCCTAAGCCTTACCCTAACCCTTAACCCTAATCCTAATCCTAACCATTAAACCTAACCCTAGCTCTTAAAGCTAACCCTAAACCTTACCCTCACGACTAGACCTAACCCTGACACTAACCTAACACCTAACCCTAACCAGAACCCCTAAAGCTAACCCTGAACCCTATCCCTAACCCCAGCAGTAAACTTTAACCCTAAACCTAAGCCCAACCCGTAACCCTAATCCTATCCTTTTACCCTAAAACTAACCCCTAAACTTAACCCCTATACCTCACCCTAACTCTAACCCCAATCCTAATTCTAACCATACCCCTTCTTAAAACACTAACTCCTAACCGCTAACCCGAACACTAACCAAAAACCCTAATCACTAATCCCTAACCCTAACGCTTAACCTTTACCCTAACCGTTAACCCTCACCCTAAATCTTAACACTGACCCTAACCTTAACCTTTAACTCTAAGCCTAACCCTTAACCCTACAGTAAGGAAGACCCTTAATGCTAATGGGATCCCTTATCCCTAACCCTAACACTACAGCTAAAAATAACCCTAACCTTGGATCCTTAAACCTAACCCCTAACTCTTACTTTAACCCCAAACCCTAACCCTAATCCTAAGCATTAAACCTAACCCTATCTCTTAACCCTAACGCAGCCCTTACCCTAACGCCTAGATCTAACCCTAAATCTAACCTACCGCCTAATCCTAACCTTAAGCACTAATGCTAACACTAACCCTGAACCCTAAACCTACCCGTAACCCTTAACACTAACCCTATCCGTGAACCTTAACCCTGACCCTGACCATTACACTCACCCAAGCATTTAACCCTGACCCTAACCCTAATCCTTAATGCTATCCCTAACACTAAACCCTAACCCTAAGCCCAACACTTAACCCTAATCCTATCCCATAACCCTAAAACTAACCCTAATGCTACCCCCTAAACGTAACCCTAACCGTGACCAGTAAACCTAAACCTAACCTCTAACACAAACCATAGCCCATAACTCTAACCCTAAAACTAACCCTAACCCTAACCCTAACCCTAAACCCTAACTCTTAACCTTAACCCTAAGCGTTAACTCTCATGCTAACCTTTAATCCTAACCCTAATCCTAATCTTCAACCCTAAACCTAACACTTAACCCTACCCTGTACCAAACCCTAACCCCTCATCTTAACCCTAACCGTAAACCTCAACCCTAAACCAAAGTGTAACCGTTAAACCTAAGAGTAACCTTTAACCCTAACCCTAATCCCTAACCCTAAGCCCTCACCCTAACACTAAACTTCATCCTTAACCCTAACCAGAATCCTAACCCTAAATCTAATTCTCAGACTTCTTGCTTTCTTAGAGTTTAGAAAGCCTGCAATCCTCCCATGCCATGCGTGAAAGGAGGCTCTACCACTGTGTCCTGCATGAAACCCACGGGCCCATACCCAGAGTATGATAGAGTGGGTTCCCGGGTACAATCCCAGCCCCCTAAACTCCCCCCACCCGCCTAATGCAGACAGGGCCCGTGTGCTAAGCATAAACAATACCTTTAACAGATAACCCTAACCCTGAACATAACACCCAACCCTGTTCCTATTTCTCCCCTTAACACGTAAACCTCACCGTGCGCCTAACTTTAACCTCTTATCCTAACGTTAATGCATAACCCATTTCCTGAGAACAACCCCTATCCCATAATTCTTACCCTATGTCCTAGTCATCACTGTGACACCTAATCCCTAACCCTAATTCTAAACCGCTAACCCTAACCGTAACCCTACCTACAACCCTAACACTGACAGTAACCCTTACTTCTAACCCCAACGCTATGCCTAACAAAAACCCTAACCCTTGACCCTAACCCTTCACCCTAACCCCTAAGCCTTACCCTAACCCTTAACCCTAATCCTAATCCTAACCATTACACCTAACCCTAGCTCTTAAAGCTAACCCTAAACCTTACCCTCACGACTAGACCTAACCCTGACACTAACCTAACACCTAACCCTAACCAGAACCCCTAAAGCTAACCCTGAACCCTATTCCTAACCCTAGCAGTAAACTTTAACCCTAAACCTAAGCCCAACCCGTAACCCTAATCCTATCCTTTTACCCTAAAACTAACCCCTAAACTTAACCCCTATACCTCACCCTAACTCTAACCCCAATCCTAATTCTAACCATACCCCTTCATAAAACACTAACTCCTAACCGCTAACCCTAACACTAACCAAAATCCCTAATCACTAATCCCTAACCCTAACGCTTAACCTTTACCCTAACCGTTAACCCTCACCCTAAATCTTAACACTGACCCTAACCTTAACCTTTAACTCTAAGCCTAACCCTTAACCCTACAGTAAGGAAGACCCTTAATGCTAATGGGATCCCTTATCCCTAACCCTAACACTACAGCTAAAAATAACCCTAACGTTTGATCCTTAAACCTAACCCCTAACTCTTACTTTAACCCCAAACCCTAACCCTAATCCTAAGCATTAAACCTAACCCTATCTCTTAACCCTAACGCAGCCCTTACCCTAACGCCTAGATCTAACCCTAAATCTAACCTACCGCCTAATCCTAACCTTAAGCCCTAATGCTAACTCTAACCCCGAACCCTAAACCTACTCGTAACCCTTAACACTAACCCTATCCGTGAACCTTAACCCTGACCCTAACCATTACCCGCACGCAAGCATTTAACCCTGACCCTAACCCGAATCCATAATGATAACCCTAACACTAAACCCCAACCCTAAGCCCAACACTTAACCCTAATCCTATCCCTTAACCCTAACCCTAACCCTAATGCTACCCCCTAAACGTAACCCTAACCGTGACCAGTAAACCTAACCCTAACCTCTAACACAAACCATAGCACATAACTCTAACCCTAAAACTAACCCTAACCCTAACCCTAACCTTAACCCCTAACTCTTAACCTTAACACTAAGCGTTAACTCTCACGCTAACCTTTAATCCTAACCCTAATCCTAATCTTGAACCCTAAATCTAACACTTACCCCTAATCCTGTACCAAACCCTAACGCCTCATCTTAACCCTAACCGTAAACCTCAACCCTAAACCAAAGTCTAACCGATAAACCTAAGAGTAACCTTTAACCCTAACCCTAATCCCTAACCCTAAGCCCTCACCCTAACACTAAACTTCATCCTTAACCCTAACCAGAATGCTAACCCTAAATCTAATTCTCAGACTTCTTGCTTTCTTAGAGTTTAGAAAGCCTGCAATCCTCCCATGCCATGCTTGAAAGGAGGCTCTACCACTGTGTCCTGCATGAAACCCACGGGCCCAAACCCAGAGTATGATAGAGTGGGTTCCCGGGTACAATCCCAGCCCCCTAAACTCCCCCCGCCCGCCTAATGCAGACAGGGCCCGTGCGCTAAGCATAAACAATACTTTTAACAGATAACCCTAACCCTGAACATAACACCCAACCCTGTTCCTATTTCTCCCCTTAACACGTAAACCTCACCGTGCGCCTAACTTTAACCTCTTATCCTAACGTTAATGCATAACCCATTTCCTCAGAACAACCCCTATCCCATAATTCTAACCCTATCTCCTAGTCATCACTGAGACACGTAATCCCTAACCCTAATTCTAAACCGCTAACCCTAAGCTTAACCCTACCTACAACCCTAACACTGACAGTAACCCTTACTTCTAACCCCAACGCTATGCCTAACAAAAAACCTAACCCTTGACCCTAACCCTTCACCCTAACCCCTAAGCCTTACCCTAACCCTTAACCCTAATCCTAATCCTAACCATTAAACCTAACCCTAGCTCTTAAAGCTAACCCTAAACCTTACCCTCACGACTAGACCTAACCCTGACACTAACCTAACACCTAACCCTAACCAGAACCCCTAAAGCTAACCCTGAACCCTATCCCTAACCCCAGCAGTAAACTTTAACCCTAAACCTAAGCCCAACCCATAACCCTAATCCTATCCTTTTACCCTAAAACTAACCCCTAAACCAAACCCCTACACTTCACCCTAACTCTAAACCCAATCCTAATTCTAACCATACCCCTTCATAAAACACTAACTCCTAACCGCTAACCCTAACTCTAAGCAAAAACCCTAATCACTAATGCCTAACCCTAACGCTTAACTTTTACCCTAACTGTTAACCCTCACCCTAAATCTTAACACTGACCCTAACCTTCACCTTTAACTCTAAGCCTAACCCTTAACCCTACAGTAAGGAAGACCCTTAATGCTAATGGGATCCCTTATCCCTAACCCTAAGACTACAGCTAAAAATAACCCTAACCTTGGATCCTTAAACCTAACCCCTAACACTTACTTTAACCCCAAACCCTAACCCTAATCCTAAGCATTAAACCTAACCCTATCTCTTAACCCTAACGCTAGCCCTTACCCTAACGCCTAGATCTAACCCTAAATCTAACCTACCGCCTAATCCTAACCTTAAGCCCTAATGCTAACTCTAACCGTGAACCATAAACCTACCCGTAACTCTTAACACTAACCCTATCCGTCAACCTAAACCCTGACCCTAACCATTACCCCCACCCAAGCCTTTAACCCTGACTCTAACCCTAATCCTTAATGATAAACCTAACACTAAACCCTAACCCTAAGCCCAACACTTAACCCTAATCCTATCCCTTAACCCTAAGCCTAACCCTAATGCTAACCCCTAAACGTAACCCTAACCGTGACCAGTAAACCTAACCCTAACCTCTAACACAAACCATAGCACATAACTCTAACCCTAAAACTAACCCTAACCCTAACCCTAACCCTAAACCCTAACTCTTAACCTTAACCCTAAGCGTTAACTCTCACGCTAACCTTTAATCCTAACCCTAAAACTAATCTTGAACCCTAAACCTAACACTTACCCCTAATCCTGTACCAAACCCTAACGCCTCATCTTAACCCTAACTGTAAACCTCAACCCTAAACCAAAGTCTAACCGATAAACCTAAGAGTAACCTTTAACCCTAACCCTATTCCCTAACCCTAAGACCTCACCCTAACACTAAACTTCATCCTTAACCCTAACCAGAATGCTAACCCTAAATCTAATTCTCAGACTTCTTGCTTTCTTAGAGTTTAGAAAGCCTGCAATCCTCCCATGCCATGCTTGAAAGGAGTCTCTACCACTTTGTCCTGCATGAAACCCACGGGCCCAAACCCAGAGTATGATAGAGTGGGTTCCCGGGTACAATCGCAGCCCCCTAAACTCCCCCCGCCCGCCTAATGCAGACAGGGCCCGTGCGCTAAGCATAAACAATACCTTTAACAGATAACCCTAACCCTGAACATAACACCCAACCCTGTTCCTATTTCTCCCCTTAACACGTAAACCTCACCGTGCGCCTAACTTTAACCTCTTATCCTAACGTTAATGCATAACCCATTTCCTGAGAACAACCCCTATCCCATAATTCTAACCCTATCTCCTAGTCATCACTGTGACACCTAATCCCTAACCCTAATTCTAAACCGCTAACCCTAACCGTAACCCTACCTACAACCCTGACACTGACAGTAACCCTTACTTCTAACCCCAACGCTATGCCTAACAAAAACCCTAACCCGTGACCCTAACCCTTCACCCTAACCCCTAAGCCTTACCCTAACCCTTAACCCTAATCCTAATCCTAACCATTAAACCTAACCCTAGCTCTTAAAGCTAACCCTAAACCTTACCCTCACGACTAGACCTAACCCTGACACTAACCTAACACCTAACCCTAACCAGAACCCCTAAAGCTAACCCTGAACCCTATCCCTAACCCTAGCAGTAAACTTTAACCCTAAACCTAAGCCCAACCCGTAACCCTAATCCTATCCTTTTACCCTAAAACTAACCCCTAAACCTAACCCCTATACCTCACTCTAACTCTAACCCCAATCCTAATTCTAAACATACCCCTTCATAAAACACTAACTCCTAACCGCTAACGCTAACACTAACCAAAAACCCTAATCACTAATCCCTAACCCTAACGCTTAACCTTTACCCTAATTGTTAACCCTCACCCTAAATCTTAACACTGACCCTAACCTTAACCTTTAACTCTAAGCCTAACCCTTAACCCTACAGTAAGGAAGACCCTTAATGCTAATGGGATCCCTTATCCCTAACCCTAACACTACAGCTAAAAATAACCCTAACCTTGGATCCTTAAACCTAACCCCTAACTCTTACTTTAACCCCAAACCCTAACCCTAATCCTAAGCATTAAACCTAACCCTATCTCTTAACCCTAACGCAGCCCTTACCCTAACGCCTAGATCTAACCCTAAATCTGACCTACCGCCTAATCCTAACCTTAAGCACTAATGCTAACACTAACCCTGAACCCTAAACCTACCCGTAACCCTTAACACTAACCCTATCCGTGAACCTTAACCCTGACCCTGACCATTACCCTCACCCAAGCATTTAACCCTGACCCTAACCCTAATCCTTAATGCTATCCCTAACACTAAACCCTAACCCTAAGCCCAACACTTAACCCTAATCCTATCCCATAACCCTAAAACTAACCCTAATGCTACCCCCTAAACGTAACCCTAACCGTGACCAGTAAACCTAAACCTAACCTCTAACACAAACCATAGCCCATAACTCTAACCCTAAAACTAACCCTAACCCTAACCCTAACCCTAAACCCTAACTCTTAACCTTAACCCTAAGCGTTAACTCTCATGCTAACCTTTAATCCTAACCCTAATCCTAATCTTCAACCCTAAACCTAACACTTAACCCTACCCTGTACCAAAGCCTAACCCCTCATCTTAACCCTAACCGTAAACCTCAACCCTAAACCAAAGTGTAACCGTTAAACCTAAGAGTAACCTTTAACCCTAACCCTAATCCCTAACCCTAAGCCCTCACCCTAACACTAAACTTCATCCTTAACCCTAACCAGAATCCTAACCCTAAATCTAATTCTCAGACTTCTTGCTTTCTTAGAGTTTAGAAAGCCTGCAATCCTCCCATGCCATGCGTGAAAGGAGGCTCTACCACTGTGTCCTGCATGAAACCCACGGGCCCATACCCAGAGTATGATAGAGTGGGTTCCCGGGTACAATCCCAGCCCCCTAAACTCCCCCCACCCGCCTAATGCAGACAGGGCCCGTGTGCTAAGCATAAACAATACCTTTAACAGATAACCCTAACCCTGAACATAACACCCAACCCTGTTCCTATTTCTCCCCTTAACACGTAAACCTCACCGTGCGCCTAACTTTAACCTCTTATCCTAACGTTAATGCATAACCCATTTCCTGAGAACAACCCCTATCCCATAATTCTTACCCTATGTCCTAGTCATCACTGTGACACCTAATCCCTAACCCTAATTCTAAACCGCTAACCCTAACCGTAACCCTACCTACAACCCTAACACTGACAGTAACCCTTACTTCTAACCCCAACGCTATGCCTAACAAAAACCCTAACCCTTGACCCTAACCCTTCACCCTAACCCCTAAGCCTTACCCTAACCCTTAACCCTAATCCTAATCCTAACCATTACACCTAACCCTAGCTCTTAAAGCTAACCCTAAACCTTACCCTCACGACTAGACCTAACCCTGACACTAACCTAACACCTAACCCTAACCAGAACCCCTAAAGCTAACCCTGAACCCTATTCCTAACCCTAGCAGTAAACTTTAACCCTAAACCTAAGCCCAACCCGTAACCCTAATCCTATCCTTTTACCCTAAAACTAACCCCTAAACTTAACCCCTATACCTCACCCTAACTCTAACCCCAATCCTAATTCTAACCATACCCCTTCATAAAACACTAACTCCTAACCGCTAACCCTAACACTAACCAAAATCCCTAATCACTAATCCCTAACCCTAACGCTTAACCTTTACCCTAACCGTTAACCCTCACCCTAAATCTTAACACTGACCCTAACCTTAACCTTTAACTCTAAGCCTAACCCTTAACCCTACAGTAAGGAAGACCCTTAATGCTAATGGGATCCCTTATCCCTAACCCTAACACTACAGCTAAAAATAACCCTAACGTTTGATCCTTAAACCTAACCCCTAACTCTTACTTTAACCCCAAACCCTAACCCTAATCCTAAGCATTAAACCTAACCCTATCTCTTAACCCTAACGCAGCCCTTACCCTAACGCCTAGATCTAACCCTAAATCTAACCTACCGCCTAATCCTAACCTTAAGCCCTAATGCTAACTCTAACCCCGAACCCTAAACCTACTCGTAACCCTTAACACTAACCCTATCCGTGAACCTTAACCCTGACCCTAACCATTACCCGCACGCAAGCATTTAACCCTGACCCTAACCCGAATCCATAATGATAACCCTAACACTAAACCCCAACCCTAAGCCCAACACTTAACCCTAATCCTATCCCTTAACCCTAACCCTAACCCTAATGCTACCCCCTAAACGTAACCCTAACCGTGACCAGTAAACCTAACCCTAACCTCTAACACAAACCATAGCACATAACTCTAACCCTAAAACTAACCCTAACCCTAACCCTAACCTTAACCCCTAACTCTTAACCTTAACACTAAGCGTTAACTCTCACGCTAACCTTTAATCCTAACCCTAATCCTAATCTTGAACCCTAAATCTAACACTTACCCCTAATCCTGTACCAAACCCTAACGCCTCATCTTAACCCTAACCGTAAACCTCAACCCTAAACCAAAGTCTAACCGATAAACCTAAGAGTAACCTTTAACCCTAACCCTAATCCCTAACCCTAAGCCCTCACCCTAACACTAAACTTCATCCTTAACCCTAACCAGAATGCTAACCCTAAATCTAATTCTCAGACTTCTTGCTTTCTTAGAGTTTAGAAAGCCTGCAATCCTCCCATGCCATGCTTGAAAGGAGTCTCTACCAGTTTGTCCTGCATGAAACCCACGGGCCCAAACCCAGAGTATGATAGAGTGGGTTCCCGGGTACAATCCCAGCCCCCTAAACTCCCCCCGCCCGCCTAATGCAGACAGGGCCCGTGCGCTAAGCATAAACAATACTTTTAACAGATAACCCTAACCCTGAACATAACACCCAACCCTGTTCCTATTTCTCCCCTTAACACGTAAACCTCACCGTGCGCCTAACTTTAACCTCTTATCCTAACGTTAATGCATAACCCATTTCCTCAGAACAACCCCTATCCCATAATTCTAACCCTATCTCCTAGTCATCACTGAGACACGTAATCCCTAACCCTAATTCTAAACCGCTAACCCTAAGCTTAACCCTACCTACAACCCTAACACTGACAGTAACCCTTACTTCTAACCCCAACGCTATGCCTAACAAAAAACCTAACCCTTGACCCTAACCCTTCACCCTAACCCCTAAGCCTTACCCTAACCCTTAACCCTAATCCTAATCCTAACCATTAAACCTAACCCTAGCTCTTAAAGCTAACCCTAAACCTTACCCTCACGACTAGACCTAACCCTGACACTAACCTAACACCTAACCCTAACCAGAACCCCTAAAGCTAACCCTGAACCCTATCCCTAACCCCAGCAGTAAACTTTAACCCTAAACCTAAGCCCAACCCATAACCCTAATCCTATCCTTTTACCCTAAAACTAACCCCTAAACCAAACCCCTACACTTCACCCTAACTCTAAACCCAATCCTAATTCTAACCATACCCCTTCATAAAACACTAACTCCTAACCGCTAACCCTAACTCTAAGCAAAAACCCTAATCACTAATGCCTAACCCTAACGCTTAACTTTTACCCTAACTGTTAACCCTCACCCTAAATCTTAACACTGACCCTAACCTTCACCTTTAACTCTAAGCCTAACCCTTAACCCTACAGTAAGGAAGACCCTTAATGCTAATGGGATCCCTTATCCCTAACCCTAAGACTACAGCTAAAAATAACCCTAACCTTGGATCCTTAAACCTAACCCCTAACACTTACTTTAACCCCAAACCCTAACCCTAATCCTAAGCATTAAACCTAACCCTATCTCTTAACCCTAACGCTAGCCCTTACCCTAACGCCTAGATCTAACCCTAAATCTAACCTACCGCCTAATCCTAACCTTAAGCCCTAATGCTAACTCTAACCGTGAACCATAAACCTACCCGTAACTCTTAACACTAACCCTATCCGTCAACCTAAACCCTGACCCTAACCATTACCCCCACCCAAGCCTTTAACCCTGACTCTAACCCTAATCCTTAATGATAAACCTAACACTAAACCCTAACCCTAAGCCCAACACTTAACCCTAATCCTATCCCTTAACCCTAAGCCTAACCCTAATGCTAACCCCTAAACGTAACCCTAACCGTGACCAGTAAACCTAACCCTAACCTCTAACACAAACCATAGCACATAACTCTAACCCTAAAACTAACCCTAACCCTAACCCTAACCCTAAACCCTAACTCTTAACCTTAACCCTAAGCGTTAACTCTCACGCTAACCTTTAATCCTAACCCTAAAACTAATCTTGAACCCTAAACCTAACACTTACCCCTAATCCTGTACCAAACCCTAACGCCTCATCTTAACCCTAACTGTAAACCTCAACCCTAAACCAAAGTCTAACCGATAAACCTAAGAGTAACCTTTAACCCTAACCCTATTCCCTAACCCTAAGACCTCACCCTAACACTAAACTTCATCCTTAACCCTAACCAGAATGCTAACCCTAAATCTAATTCTCAGACTTCTTGCTTTCTTAGAGTTTAGAAAGCCTGCAATCCTCCCATGCCATGCTTGAAAGGAGTCTCTACCACTTTGTCCTGCATGAAACCCACGGGCCCAAACCCAGAGTATGATAGAGTGGGTTCCCGGGTACAATCGCAGCCCCCTAAACTCCCCCCGCCCGCCTAATGCAGACAGGGCCCGTGCGCTAAGCATAAACAATACCTTTAACAGATAACCCTAACCCTGAACATAACACCCAACCCTGTTCCTATTTCTCCCCTTAACACGTAAACCTCACCGTGCGCCTAACTTTAACCTCTTATCCTAACGTTAATGCATAACCCATTTCCTGAGAACAACCCCTATCCCATAATTCTAACCCTATCTCCTAGTCATCACTGTGACACCTAATCCCTAACCCTAATTCTAAACCGCTAACCCTAACCGTAACCCTACCTACAACCCTGACACTGACAGTAACCCTTACTTCTAACCCCAACGCTATGCCTAACAAAAACCCTAACCCGTGACCCTAACCCTTCACCCTAACCCCTAAGCCTTACCCTAACCCTTAACCCTAATCCTAATCCTAACCATTAAACCTAACCCTAGCTCTTAAAGCTAACCCTAAACCTTACCCTCACGACTAGACCTAACCCTGACACTAACCTAACACCTAACCCTAACCAGAACCCCTAAAGCTAACCCTGAACCCTATCCCTAACCCTAGCAGTAAACTTTAACCCTAAACCTAAGCCCAACCCGTAACCCTAATCCTATCCTTTTACCCTAAAACTAACCCCTAAACCTAACCCCTATACCTCACTCTAACTCTAACCCCAATCCTAATTCTAAACATACCCCTTCATAAAACACTAACTCCTAACCGCTAACGCTAACACTAACCAAAAACCCTAATCACTAATCCCTAACCCTAACGCTTAACCTTTACCCTAATTGTTAACCCTCACCCTAAATCTTAACACTGACCCTAACCTTAACCTTTAACTCTAAGCCTAACCCTTAACCCTACAGTAAGGAAGACCCTTAATGCTAATGGGATCCCTTATCCCTAACCCTAACACTACAGCTAAAAATAACCCTAACCTTGGATCCTTAAACCTAACCCCTAACTCTTACTTTAACCCCAAACCCTAACCCTAATCCTAAGCATTAAACCTAACCCTATCTCTTAACCCTAACGCAGCCCTTACCCTAACGCCTAGATCTAACCCTAAATCTGACCTACCGCCTAATCCTAACCTTAAGCACTAATGCTAACACTAACCCTGAACCCTAAACCTACCCGTAACCCTTAACACTAACCCTATCCGTGAACCTTAACCCTGACCCTGACCATTACCCTCACCCAAGCATTTAACCCTGACCCTAACCCTAATCCTTAATGCTATCCCTAACACTAAACCCTAACCCTAAGCCCAACACTTAACCCTAATCCTATCCCATAACCCTAAAACTAACCCTAATGCTACCCCCTAAACGTAACCCTAACCGTGACCAGTAAACCTAAACCTAACCTCTAACACAAACCATAGCCCATAACTCTAACCCTAAAACTAACCCTAACCCTAACCCTAACCCTAAACCCTAACTCTTAACCTTAACCCTAAGCGTTAACTCTCATGCTAACCTTTAATCCTAACCCTAATCCTAATCTTCAACCCTAAACCTAACACTTAACCCTACCCTGTACCAAAGCCTAACCCCTCATCTTAACCCTAACCGTAAACCTCAACCCTAAACCAAAGTGTAACCGTTAAACCTAAGAGTAACCTTTAACCCTAACCCTAATCCCTAACCCTAAGCCCTCACCCTAACACTAAACTTCATCCTTAACCCTAACCAGAATCCTAACCCTAAATCTAATTCTCAGACTTCTTGCTTTCTTAGAGTTTAGAAAGCCTGCAATCCTCCCATGCCATGCGTGAAAGGAGGCTCTACCACTGTGTCCTGCATGAAACCCACGGGCCCATACCCAGAGTATGATAGAGTGGGTTCCCGGGTACAATCCCAGCCCCCTAAACTCCCCCCACCCGCCTAATGCAGACAGGGCCCGTGTGCTAAGCATAAACAATACCTTTAACAGATAACCCTAACCCTGAACATAACACCCAACCCTGTTCCTATTTCTCCCCTTAACACGTAAACCTCACCGTGCGCCTAACTTTAACCTCTTATCCTAACGTTAATGCATAACCCATTTCCTGAGAACAACCCCTATCCCATAATTCTTACCCTATGTCCTAGTCATCACTGTGACACCTAATCCCTAACCCTAATTCTAAACCGCTAACCCTAACCGTAACCCTACCTACAACCCTAACACTGACAGTAACCCTTACTTCTAACCCCAACGCTATGCCTAACAAAAACCCTAACCCTTGACCCTAACCCTTCACCCTAACCCCTAAGCCTTACCCTAACCCTTAACCCTAATCCTAATCCTAACCATTACACCTAACCCTAGCTCTTAAAGCTAACCCTAAACCTTACCCTCACGACTAGACCTAACCCTGACACTAACCTAACACCTAACCCTAACCAGAACCCCTAAAGCTAACCCTGAACCCTATTCCTAACCCTAGCAGTAAACTTTAACCCTAAACCTAAGCCCAACCCGTAACCCTAATCCTATCCTTTTACCCTAAAACTAACCCCTAAACTTAACCCCTATACCTCACCCTAACTCTAACCCCAATCCTAATTCTAACCATACCCCTTCATAAAACACTAACTCCTAACCGCTAACCCTAACACTAACCAAAATCCCTAATCACTAATCCCTAACCCTAACGCTTAACCTTTACCCTAACCGTTAACCCTCACCCTAAATCTTAACACTGACCCTAACCTTAACCTTTAACTCTAAGCCTAACCCTTAACCCTACAGTAAGGAAGACCCTTAATGCTAATGGGATCCCTTATCCCTAACCCTAACACTACAGCTAAAAATAACCCTAACGTTTGATCCTTAAACCTAACCCCTAACTCTTACTTTAACCCCAAACCCTAACCCTAATCCTAAGCATTAAACCTAACCCTATCTCTTAACCCTAACGCAGCCCTTACCCTAACGCCTAGATCTAACCCTAAATCTAACCTACCGCCTAATCCTAACCTTAAGCCCTAATGCTAACTCTAACCCCGAACCCTAAACCTACTCGTAACCCTTAACACTAACCCTATCCGTGAACCTTAACCCTGACCCTAACCATTACCCGCACGCAAGCATTTAACCCTGACCCTAACCCTAATCCATAATGATAACCCTAACACTAAACCCCAACCCTAAGCCCAACACTTAACCCTAATCCTATCCCTTAACCCTAACCCTAACCCTAATGCTACCCCCTAAACGTAACCCTAACCGTGACCAGTAAACCTAACCCTAACCTCTAACACAAACCATAGCACATAACTCTAACCCTAAAACTAACCCTAACCCTAACCCTAACCTTAACCCCTAACTCTTAACCTTAACACTAAGCGTTAACTCTCACGCTAACCTTTAATCCTAACCCTAATCCTAATCTTGAACCCTAAATCTAACACTTACCCCTAATCCTGTACCAAACCCTAACGCCTCATCTTAACCCTAACCGTAAACCTCAACCCTAAACCAAAGTCTAACCGATAAACCTAAGAGTAACCTTTAACCCTAACCCTAATCCCTAACCCTAAGCCCTCACCCTAACACTAAACTTCATCCTTAACCCTAACCAGAATGCTAACCCTAAATCTAATTCTCAGACTTCTTGCTTTCTTAGAGTTTAGAAAGCCTGCAATCCTCCCATGCCATGCTTGAAAGGAGTCTCTACCAGTTTGTCCTGCATGAAACCCACGGGCCCAAACCCAGAGTATGATAGAGTGGGTTCCCGGGTACAATCCCAGCCCCCTAAACTCCCCCCGCCCGCCTAATGCAGACAGGGCCCGTGCGCTAAGCATAAACAATACTTTTAACAGATAACCCTAACCCTGAACATAACACCCAACCCTGTTCCTATTTCTCCCCTTAACACGTAAACCTCACCGTGCGCCTAACTTTAACCTCTTATCCTAACGTTAATGCATAACCCATTTCCTCAGAACAACCCCTATCCCATAATTCTAACCCTATCTCCTAGTCATCACTGAGACACGTAATCCCTAACCCTAATTCTAAACCGCTAACCCTAAGCTTAACCCTACCTACAACCCTAACACTGACAGTAACCCTTACTTCTAACCCCAACGCTATGCCTAACAAAAAACCTAACCCTTGACCCTAACCCTTCACCCTAACCCCTAAGCCTTACCCTAACCCTTAACCCTAATCCTAATCCTAACCATTAAACCTAACCCTAGCTCTTAAAGCTAACCCTAAACCTTACCCTCACGACTAGACCTAACCCTGACACTAACCTAACACCTAACCCTAACCAGAACCCCTAAAGCTAACCCTGAACCCTATCCCTAACCCCAGCAGTAAACTTTAACCCTAAACCTAAGCCCAACCCATAACCCTAATCCTATCCTTTTACCCTAAAACTAACCCCTAAACCAAACCCCTACACTTCACCCTAACTCTAAACCCAATCCTAATTCTAACCATACCCCTTCATAAAACACTAACTCCTAACCGCTAACCCTAACTCTAAGCAAAAACCCTAATCACTAATGCCTAACCCTAACGCTTAACTTTTACCCTAACTGTTAACCCTCACCCTAAATCTTAACACTGACCCTAACCTTCACCTTTAACTCTAAGCCTAACCCTTAACCCTACAGTAAGGAAGACCCTTAATGCTAATGGGATCCCTTATCCCTAACCCTAACACTACAGCTAAAAATAACCCTAACCTTGGATCCTTAAACCTAACCCCTAACACTTACTTTAACCCCAAACCCTAACCCTAATCCTAAGCATTAAACCTAACCCTATCTCTTAACCCTAACGCTAGCCCTTACCCTAACGCCTAGATCTAACCCTAAATCTAACCTACCGCCTAATCCTAACCTTAAGCCCTAATGCTAACTCTAACCGTGAACCATAAACCTACCCGTAACTCTTAACACTAACCCTATCCGTCAACCTAAACCCTGACCCTAACCATTACCCCCACCCAAGCCTTTAACCCTGACTCTAACCCTAATCCTTAATGATAAACCTAACACTAAACCCTAACCCTAAGCCCAACACTTAACCCTAATCCTATCCCTTAACCCTAAGCCTAACCCTAATGCTAACCCCTAAACGTAACCCTAACCGTGACCAGTAAACCTAACCCTAACCTCTAACACAAACCATAGCACATAACTCTAACCCTAAAACTAACCCTAACCCTAACCCTAACCCTAAACCCTAACTCTTAACCTTAACCCTAAGCGTTAACTCTCACGCTAACCTTTAATCCTAACCCTAAAACTAATCTTGAACCCTAAACCTAACACTTACCCCTAATCCTGTACCAAACCCTAACGCCTCATCTTAACCCTAACTGTAAACCTCAACCCTAAACCAAAGTCTAACCGATAAACCTAAGAGTAACCTTTAACCCTAACCCTATTCCCTAACCCTAAGACCTCACCCTAACACTAAACTTCATCCTTAACCCTAACCAGAATGCTAACCCTAAATCTAATTCTCAGACTTCTTGCTTTCTTAGAGTTTAGAAAGCCTGCAATCCTCCCATGCCATGCTTGAAAGGAGTCTCTACCACTTTGTCCTGCATGAAACCCACGGGCCCAAACCCAGAGTATGATAGAGTGGGTTCCCGGGTACAATCGCAGCCCCCTAAACTCCCCCCGCCCGCCTAATGCAGACAGGGCCCGTGCGCTAAGCATAAACAATACCTTTAACAGATAACCCTAACCCTGAACATAACACCCAACCCTGTTCCTATTTCTCCCCTTAACACGTAAACCTCACCGTGCGCCTAACTTTAACCTCTTATCCTAACGTTAATGCATAACCCATTTCCTGAGAACAACCCCTATCCCATAATTCTAACCCTATCTCCTAGTCATCACTGTGACACCTAATCCCTAACCCTAATTCTAAACCGCTAACCCTAACCGTAACCCTACCTACAACCCTGACACTGACAGTAACCCTTACTTCTAACCCCAACGCTATGCCTAACAAAAACCCTAACCCGTGACCCTAACCCTTCACCCTAACCCCTAAGCCTTACCCTAACCCTTAACCCTAATCCTAATCCTAACCATTAAACCTAACCCTAGCTCTTAAAGCTAACCCTAAACCTTACCCTCACGACTAGACCTAACCCTGACACTAACCTAACACCTAACCCTAACCAGAACCCCTAAAGCTAACCCTGAACCCTATCCCTAACCCTAGCAGTAAACTTTAACCCTAAACCTAAGCCCAACCCGTAACCCTAATCCTATCCTTTTACCCTAAAACTAACCCCTAAACCTAACCCCTATACCTCACTCTAACTCTAACCGCAATCCTAATTCTAAACATACCCCTTCATAAAACACTAACTCCTAACCGCTAACGCTAACACTAACCAAAAACCCTAATCACTAATCCCTAACCCTAACGCTTAACCTTTACCCTAACCGTTAACCCTCACCCTAAATCTTAACACTGACCCTAAACTTAACCTTTAACTCTAAGCCTAACACTTAACCCTACAGTAAGGAAGACCCTTAATGCTAATGGGATCCCTTATCCCTAACCCTAACACTACAGCTAAAAATAACCCTAACCTTGGATCCTTAAACCTAACCCCTAACACTTACTTTAACCCCAAACCCTAACCCTAATCCTAAGCATTAAACCTAACCCTATCTCTTAACCCTAACGCTAGCCCTTACCCTAACGCCAAGATCTAACCCTAAATCTAACCTACCGCCTAATCCTAACCTTAAGCCCTAATGCTAACACTAACCCTGAACCCTAAACCTACCCGTAACCCTTAACACTAACCCTATCCGTGAACCTTAACCCTGATCCTAACCATTACCCGCACCCAAGCATTTAACCCTAATTCTAACCCTAATCCTTAATGATAAACCTAACACTAAACCCTAACCCTAAGCCCAACACTTAACCCTAATCCTATCCCTTAACCCTAACCCTAACCCTAATGCTACCCCCTAAACGTAACCCTAACAGTGACCAGTAAACCTAACCCTAACCTCTAACACAAACCATAGCACATAACTCTAACCCTAAAACTAACCCTAACCCTAACCCTAACCCTAAACCCTAACTCTTAACCTTAACCCTAAGCGTTAACTCTCACGCTAAACTTTAATCCTAACCCTAATCCTAATCTTCAACCCTAAACCTAACACTTAACCCTAACCCTGTACCAAAACCTAACCCCTCATCTTAACCCTAACCGTAAACCTGAACCCTAAACCAAAGTGTAACCGTTAAACCTAAGAGTAACCTTTAACCCTAACCCTAATCCCTAACCCTAAGCCCTCACCCTAACACTAAACTTCATCCTTAACCCTAACCAGAATCCTAACCCTAAATCTAATTCTCAGACTTCTTGCTTTCTTAGAGTTTAGAAAGCCTGCAATCCTCCCATGCCATGCGTGAAAGGAGGCTCTACCACTGTGTCCTGCATGAAACCCACGGGCCCATACCCAGAGTATGATAGAGTGGGTTCCCGGGTACAATCCCAGCCCCCTAAATTCCCCCCACCCGCCTAATGCAGACAGGGCCCGTGCGCTAAGCATAAACAATACCTTTAACAGATAACCCTAACCCTGAACATAACACCCAACCCTGTTCCTATTTCTCCCCTTAACACGTAAACCTCACCGTGCGCCTAACTTTAACCTCTTATCCTAACGTTAATGCATAACCCATTTCCTGAGAACAACCCCTATCCCGTAATTCTAACCCTATCTCCTAGTCATCACTGTGACACCTAATCCCTAATCCTAATTCTAAACCGCTAACCCTAACCGTAACCCTACCTACAACCCTAACACTGACAGTAACCCTTACTTCTAACCCCAATGCTATGCCTAACAAAAACCCTAACCCTTGACCCTAACCCTTCACCCTAACCCCTAAGCCTTACCCTAACCCTTAACCCTAATTCTAATCCTAACCTTTAAACCTAACCCTAGCTCTTAAAGCTAACCCTAAACCTTACCCTCACGACTAGACCTAACCCTGACACTAACCTAACACCTAACCCTAACCAGAACCCCTAAAGCTAACCCTGAACCCTATCCCTAACCCCAGCAGTAAATTTTAACCCTAAACTTAAGCCCAACCCGTAACCCTAATCCTATCCTTTTACCCTAAAACTAACCCCTAAACCTAACCCCTATACCTCACCCTAACTCTAACCCCAATCCTAATTCTAACCATACCCCTTCATAAAACACTAACTCCTAACCGCTAACCCTAACACTAACCAAAAACCCTAATCACTAATCCCTAACCCTAACGCTTAACCTTTACCCTGACCGTTAACCCTCACCCTAAATCTTAACACTGACCCTAACCTTAACCTTTAACTCTAAGCCTAACCCTTAACCCTACAGGAAGGAAGACCCTTAATGCTAATGGGATCCCTTATCCCTAACCCTAACACTACAGCTAAAAATAAGCCTAACCTTGGATACTTAAACCTAACCCCTAACACTTACTTTAACCCCAAACCCTAACCCTAATCCTAAGCATTAAACCTAACCCTATCTCTTAACCCTAACGCTAGCCCTTACCCTAACGCCTAGATCTAACCCTAAATCTAACCTACCGCCTAATACTAACCTTAAGCCCTAATGCTAACACTAACCCTGAACCCTAAACCTAACCGTAACCCTTAACACTAACCCTATCTGTGAACCTAAACCCGGACCCTAACCATTACCCGCACCCAAGCATTTAACCCTGACCCTAACCCTAATCCTTAATGCTAACCTTAACACTAAACCCTAACCATGAGCCCAACACTTAACCCTAATCCTATCCCTTAACCCTAACCCTAACACTAACCCTAAAGCTAACCACTAAACGTAACCCTAACCATGACCAGTAAACCTAACCATAACCTCTAACACAAACCACAGCACATAACTCTAACCCTAAAACTAACCCTAATCCTATCTCTAAACCCTAACTCTTAACCTTAACACTAAGCGTTAACTCTCACGCTAACTTTTAATCCTAACCCTAATCCTAATCTGCAACCCTAAACCTAACACTTAACCCTAACCCTGTACGAAACCCTAACCCCTCATCTTAACCCTAACCGTAAACCTCAACCCTAAACCAAAGTGTAACCGTTAAAACTAAGAGTAACCTTTAGCCCTAACCCTATTCCCTAACCCTAAGCCCTCACCCTAACACTAAACTTCATCCTTAACCCTAACCATAATCCTAACCCTAAATCTAATTCTCAGACTTCTTGCTTTCTTAGAGTTTAGAAAGCCTGCAGTCCTCCCATGCCATGCGTGAAAGGAGGCTCTACCACTGTGTCCTGCATGAAAACCACGGGCCCATACCCAGAGTATGATAGAGTGGGTTCCCGGGTACAATCCCAGCCCCCTAAACTATCCCCACCCGTCTAATGCATACAGGGCCCGTGCACTAAGCATAAACAATACCTTTAACAGATAACCCTAACCCTGAACATAACACCCAACCCTGTTCCTATTTCTCCCCTTAACACGTAAACCTCACCGTGCGCCTAACTTTAACCTCTTATCCTAACGTTAATGCATAACCCATTTCCTGAGAACAACCCCATCCCATAATTCTAACCCTATCTCCTAGTCATCACTGTGATACCTAATCCCTAACCCTAATTCTAAACCGCTGACCCTAACCGTAACCCTACCTACAACCCTAACTCTGACAGTAACCCTTACTTCTAACCCCAACGCTATGCCTAACAAAGAACCTAACCCTTGACCCTAACCCTTCACCCTAACCCCTAAGCCTTACCCTAACCCTTAACCCTAATCCTAATCCTAACCATTAAACCTAACCCTAGCTCTTAAAGCTAACCCTAAACCTTACCCTCACGACTAGACCTAACCCTGACACTAACCTAACACCTAACCCTAACCAGAACCCCTAAAGCTAACCCTGAACCCTATCCCTAACCCTAGCAGTAAACTTTAACCCTAAACCTAAGCCCAACCCGTAACCCTAATCCTATCCTTTTACCCTAAAACTAACCACTAAACCTAACCCCTATACCTCACCCTAACTCTAACCCCAATCCTAATTCTAACCATACCCCTTCATAAAACACTGACTCCTAACCGCTAACCCGAACACTAACCAAAAACCCTAATCACTAATCCCTAACCCTAACGCTTAACCTTTACCCTAACCGTTAACCCTCACACTAAATCTTAACACTGACCCTAACCTTCAACTTTAACTCTAAGCCTAACCCTTAACCCTACAATAAGGAAGACCCTTAATGCTAATGGGATCCCTTATCCCTAACCCTAACACTACAGCTAAAAATAACCCTAACCTTGGATCCTTAAACCTAACCCCTAACACTTACTTTAACCCCAAACCCTAACCCTAATCCTAAGCATTAAATCTAACCCTATCTCTTAACCCTAACGCTAGCCCTTACCCTAAGGCCTAGATCTAACCCTAAATCAAACCTACCGCCTAATCCTAACCTTAAGCCCTAATGCTAACCCTAACCCTGAACCCTAAACCCACCCGTAACCCTTAACACTAACCCTATCCGTGAACCTTAACCCTGACCCTAACCATTACCCGCACCCAAGCATTTAACCCTGACCCTAACCCTAATCCTTAATGCTAACCCTGACACTAAACGCTAACCCTACGCCCAACACTTATCCCGAATCCTATCCCTTAACCCTAACCCTAACCCTAATGCTACCCACTAAACGTAACCCTAACCGTGACCAGTAAACCTAACCCTAACCTCTAACACAAACCATAGCACATAACTCTAACCCTAAAACTAACCCTAACCCTAACCCTAACCCTAAACCCTAACTCTTAACCTTAACCCTAAGCGTTAACTCTGACGCTAACCTTTAATCCTAACACTAATCCTAATCTTCAACCCTAAACCTAACTCTTAACCCTAACCCTGTACATAACCCTAACCCCTCATCTTAACCCTAACCGTAAACCTCAAACCTAAACCAAAGTGTAACCGTGAAACCTAAGAGTAACCTTTAACCCTAACCCTAATCCCTAACCCTAAGCCCTCATCCTAACGCTAAACTTCATCCTTAACCCTAACCAGAATCCTAACCCTAAATCTAATTCTCAGACTTCTTGCTTTCTTAGAGTTTAGAAAGCCTGCCATCCTCCCATGCCATGCGTGAAAGGAGGCTCTACCACTGTGTCCTGCATGAAACCCACGGGCCCATACCCAGAGTATGATAGAGTGGGTTCCCGGGTACAATCCCAGCCCCCTAAACTCCCCCCGCCCGCCTAATGCAGACAGGGCCCGTGCGCTAAGCATAAACAATACCTTTAACAGATAACCCTAACCCTGAACGTAACACCCAACCCTGTTCCTATTTCTCCCCTTAACACGTAAACCTCACCGTGCGCCTAACTTTAACCACTTATCCTAACGTTAATGCATAACCCATTTCCTGAGAACAACCCCTATCCCATAATTCTAACCCTATGTCCTAGTCATCACCGTGACACCTAATCACTAACCCTAATTCTAAACCGCTAACCCTAACCGTAACCCTACCTACAACCCTAACACTGACAGTAACCCTTACTTCTAACCCCAACGCTATGCCTAACAAAAACCCTAACCCTTCACCCTAACCCTTCACCCTAACCCCTAAGCCTTTCCCTAACCCTTAACCCTAATCCTAATCCTAACCATTAAACCTAACCCTAGCTCTTAAAGCTAACCCTAAACCTTACCCTCACGACTAGACCTAACCCTGACACTAACCTAACACCTAACCCTAACCAGAACCCCTAAAGCTAACCCTGAACCCTATCCCTAACCCTACCAGTAAACTTTAACCCTAAACCTAAGCCCAACCCGTAACCCTAATCCTATCCTTTTACCCTAAAACTAACCCCTAAACCTAACCCCTATACCTCACCCTAACTCTAACCCGAATCCTAATTCTAACCATACCCCTTCATAAAACACTAACTCCTAACCGCTAACCCTGACACTAACCAAAAACCCTAATCACTAATCCCTAACCCTAACGCTTAACCTTTACCCTAACCGTTAACCCTCACCCTAAATCTTAACACTGACCCTAACCTTAACCTTTAACTCTAAGCGTAACCATTAACCCTACAGTAAGGAAGACCCTTAATGCTAATGGGATCCCTTTTCCCTAACCCTAACACTACAGCTAAAAATAACCCTAACCTTGGATCCTTAAACCTAACCCCTAACTCTTACTTTAACCCCAAACCCTAACCCTAATCCTAAGCATTAAACCTAAACCTATCTCTTAACCCTAACGCAGCCCTTACCCTAACGCCTAGATCTAACCCTAAATCTAACCTACCGCCTAATCCTAACCTTAAGCCCTAATGCTAACACTCACCCTGAACCCTAAACCTACCCATAACACTTAACACTAACCCTACCCGTGAACCTTAACCCTGACCCTAACTATTACCCGCACCCAAGCATTTAACCCTGACCCTAACCCTAATCCTTAATGCTAACCCTAACACTAAACCCTAACCCTAAGCCCAACACTTAACCCTAATCCTATCCCTTATCCCTAACCCTAACCCTAATGCTACCCACTAAACGTAACCCTAACCGTGACCAGTAAACCTAACCCTAACCTCTAACACAAACCATAGCACATAACTCTAACCCTAAAACTAACCCTAACCCTAACCCTAACCCTAAACCCTAACTCTTAACCTTAACCCTAAGCGTTAACTCTCACGCTAAACTTTAATCCTAACCCTAATCCTAATCTTCTACCCTAAACCTAACACTTACCCCTAACCCTGTACCAAAGCCTAACCCCTCATCTTAACCCTAACCGTAAACCTCAACCCTAAACCAAAGTGTAACCGAGAAACCTAAGAGTAACCTTTAACCCTAACCCTAATCCCTAACCCTAAGCCCTCACCCTAACACTAAACTTCATCCTTAACCCTAACCATAATCCTAACCCTAAATCTAATTCTCAGACTTCTTGCTTTCTTAGAGTTTAGAAAGCCTGCAATCCTCCCATGCCATGCGTGAAAGGAGGCTCTACCACTGTGTCCTGCATGAAACCCACGGGCCCATACCCAGAGTATGATAGAGTGGGTTCCCGGGTACAATCCCAGCCCCCTAAACTCCCCCCGCCCGCCTAATGCAGACAGGGCCCGTGCGCTAAGCATAAACAATACCTTTAACAGATAACCCTAACCCTGAACATAACACCCAACCCTGTTCCTATTTCTCCCCTTAACACGTAAACCTCACCGTGCGCCTAACTTTAACCTCTTATCCTAACGTTAATGCATAACCCATTTCCTGAGAACAACCCCATCCCATAATTCTAACCCTATCTCCTAGTCATCACTGTGACACCTAATCCCTAACCCTAATTCTAAACCGCTAACCCTAACCGTAACCCTACCTACAACCCTAACACTGACAGTAACCCTTACTTCTAACCCCAACGCTATGCCTAACAAAAACCCTAACCCTTGACCCTAACCCTTCACCCTAACCCCTAAGCCTTTCCCTAACCCTTAACCCTAATCCTAATCCTAACCATTAAACCTAACCCTAGCTCTTAAAGCTAACCCTAAACCTTACCCTCACGACTAGACCTAACCCTGACACTAACCTAACACCTAACCCTAACCAGAACCCCTAAAGCTAACCCTGAACCCTATCCCTAACCCTACCAGTAAACTTTACCCCTAAACCTAAGCCCAACCCGTAACCCTAATCCTATCCTTTTACCCTAAAACTAACCCCTAAATCTAACCCCTATACCTCACCCTAACTCTAACCCCAATCCTAATTCTAACCATACCCCTTCATAAAACACTAACTCCTAACCGCTAACCCTGACACTAACCAAAAACCCTAATCACTAATCCCTAATCCTAACGCTTAACCTTTACCCTAACCATTAACCCTCACCCTAAATCTTAACACTGACCCTAACCTTAACCGTTAACTCTAAGCGTAACCATTAACCCTACAGTAAGGAAGACCCTTAATGCTAATGGGATCCCTTTTCCCTAACCCTAACACTACAGCTAAAAATAACCCTAACCTTGGATCCTTAAACCTAACCCCTAACTCTTACTTTAACCCCAAACCCTAACCCTAATCCTAAGCATTAAACCTAAACCTATCTCTTAACCCTAACGCAGCCCTTACCCTAACGCCTAGATCTAACCCTAAATCTAACCTACCGCCTAATCCTAACCTTAAGCCCTAATGCTAACACTCACCCTGAACCCTAAACCTACCCGTAACCCTTAACACTAACCCTATCCGTGAACCTTAACCCTGACCCTAACTATTACCCGCACCCAAGCATTTAACCCTGACCCTAACCCTAATCCTTAATGCTAACCCTAACACTAAACCCTAACCCTAAGCCCAACACTTAACCCTAATCCTATCCCTTAACCCTAACCCTAACCCTAATGCTACCCACTAAACGTAACCCTAACCGTGACCAGTAAACCTAACCCTAACCTCTAACACAAACCATAGCACATAACTCTAACCCTAAAACTAACCCTAACCCTAACCCTAACCCTAAACCCTAACTCTTAACCTTAACCCTAAGCGTTAACTCTCACGCTAAACTTTAATCCTAACCCTAATCCTAATCTTCTACCCTAAACCTAACACTTAACCCTAACCCTGTACCAAAGCCTAACCCCTCATCTTAACCCTAACCGTAAACCTCAACCCTAAACCAAAGTGTAACCGAGAAACCTAAGAGTAACCTTTAACCCTAACCCTAATCCCTAACCCTAAGCCCTCACCCTAACACTAAACTTCATCCTTAACCCTAACCAGAATCCTAACCCTAAATCTAATTCTCAGACTTCTTGCTTTCTTAGAGTTTAGAAAGCCTGCAATCCTCCCATGCCATGCGTGAAAGGAGGCTCTACCACTGTGTCCTGCATGAAACCCACGGGCCCATACCCAGAGTATGATAGAGTGGATTCCCGGGTACAATCCCAGCCCCCTAAACTCCCCCCGCCCGCCTAATGCAGACAGGGCCCGTGCGCTAAGCATAAACAATACCTTTAACAGATAACCCTAACCCTGAACATAACACCCAACCCTGTTCCTATTTCTCCCCTTAACACGTAAACCTCACCGTGCGCCTAACTTTAACCTCTTATCCTAACGTTAATGCATAACCCATTTCCTGAGAACAACCCCAATCCCATAATTCTAACCCTATCTCCTAGTCATCACTGTGACACCTAATCCCTAACCCTAATTCTAAACCGCTAACCCTAACCGTAACCCTACCTACAACCCTAACACTGACAGTAACCCTTACTTCTAACCCCAACGCTATGCCTAACAAAAACCCTAACCCTTCACCCTAATCCTTCACCCTAACCCCTAAGCCTTACCCTAACCCTTAACCCTAATCCTAATCCTAACCATTAAACCTAACCCTAGCTCTTAAAGCTAACCCTAAACCTTACCCTCACGACTAGACCTAACCCTGACACTAACCTAACACCTAACCCTAACCAGAACCCCTAAAGCTAACCCTGAACCCTATCCCTAACCCCAGCAGGAAACTTTAACCCTAAACCTAAGCCCAACCCATAACCCTAATCCTATCCTTTTACCCTAAAACTAACCCCTAAACCAAAACCTATACCTCACCCTAACTCTAACCCCAATCCTAATTCTAAACATACCCCTTCATAAAACACTAACTCCTAACCGCTAACCCTAACACTAACCAAAAACCCTAATCACTAATCCCTAACCCTAACGCTTAACCTTTACCCTAACCGTTAACCCTCACCCTAAATCTTAACACTGACCCTAACCTTAACCTTTAACTCTAAGCCTAACACTTAACCCTACAGTAAGGAAGACCCTTAATGCTAATGGGATCCCTTATCCCTAACCCTAACACTACAGCTAAAAATAACCCTAACCTTGGATTCTTAAACCTAACCCCTAACACTTACTTTAACCCCAAACCCTAACCCTAATCCTAAGCATTAAACCTAACCCTATCTCTTAACCCTTACGCTAGCCCTTACCCTAACGCCTAGATCTAACCCTAAATCTAACCTACCGCCTAATCCTGACCTTAAGCCCTAATGCTAACACTAACCCTGAACCCTAAACCTACCCGTAACCCTTAACACTAACCCTATCCGTGAACCTTAACCCTGATCCTAACCATTACCCGCACCCAAGCATTTAACCCTAATTCTAACCCTAATCCTTAATGATAAACCTAACACTAAACCCTAACCCTAAGCCCAACACTTAACCCTAATCCTATCCCTTAACCCTAACCCTAACCCTAATGCTACCCCCTAAACGTAACCCTAACAGTGACCAGTAAACCTAACCCTAACCTCTAACACAAACCATAGCACATAACTCTAACCCTAAAACTAACCCTAACCCTAACCCTAACCTTAAACCCTAACTCTTAACCTTAACCCTAAGCGTTAACTCTCACGCTAAACTTTAATCCTAACCCTAATCCTAATCTTCAACCCTAAACCTAACACTTAACCCTAACCCTGTACCAAACCCTAACCCCTCATCTTAACCCTAACCGTAAACCTGAACCGTAAACCAAAGTGTAACCGTTAAACCTAAGAGTAACCTTTAACCCTAACCCTAATCCCTAACCCTAAGCCCTCACCCTAACACTAAACTTCATCCTTAACCCTAACCAGAATCCTAACCCTAAATCTAATTCTCAGATCTCTTGCTTTCTTAGAGTTTAGAAAGCCTGCAATCCTCCCATGCCATGCGTGAAAGGAGGCTCTACCACTGTGTCCTGCATGAAACCCACGGGCCCATACCCAGAGTATGATAGAGTGGGTTCCCGGGTACAATCCCAGCCCCCTAAATTCCCCCCACCCGCCTAATGCAGACAGGGCCCGTGCGCTAAGCATAAACAATACCTTTAACAGATAACCCTAACCCTGAACATAACACCCAACCCTGTTCCTATTTCTCCCCTTAACACGTAAACCTCACCGTGCGCCTAACTTTAACCTCTTATCCTAACGTTAATGCATAACCCATTTCCTGAGAACAACCCCTATCCCGTAATTCTAACCCTATCTCCTAGTCATCACTGTGACACCTAATCCCTAATCCTAATTCTAAACCGCTAACCCTAACCGTAACCCTACCTACAACCCTAACACTGACAGTAACCCTTACTTCTAACCCCAATGCTATGCCTAACAAAAACCCTAACCCTTGACCCTAACCCTTCACCCTAACCCCTAAGCCTTACCCTAACCCTTAACCCTAATCCTAATCCTAACCTTTAAACCTAACCCTAGCTCTTAAAGCTAACCCTAAACCTTACCCTCAGGACTAGACCTAACCCTGACACTAACCTAACACCTAACACTAACCAGAACCCCTAAAGCTAACCCTGAACCCTATCCCTAACCCCAGCAGTAAATTTTAACCCTAAACTTAAGCCCAACCCGTAACCCTAATCCTATCCTTTTACCCTAAAACTAACCCCTAAACCTAACCCCTATACCTCACCCTAACTCTAACCCCAATCCTAATTCTAACCATACCCCTTCATAAAACACTAACTCCTAACCGCTAACCCTAACACTAACCAAAAACCCTAATCACTAATCCCTAATCCTAACGCTTAACCTTTACCCTGACCGTTAACCCTCACCCTAAATCTTAACACTGACCCTAACCTTAACCTTTAACTCTAAGCCTAACCCTTAACCCTACAGGAAGGAAGACCCTTAATGCTAATGGGATCCCTTATCCCTAACCCTAACACTACAGCTAAAAATAAGCCTAACCTTGGATCCTTAAACCTAACCCCTAACACTTACTTTAACCCCAAACCCTATCCCTAATCCTAAGCATTAAACCTAACCCTATCTCTTAACCCTAACGCTAGCCCTTACCCTAACGCCTAGATCTAACCCTAAATCTAACCTACCGCCTAATCCTAACCTTAAGCCCTAATGCTAACACTAACCCTGAACCCTAAACCTAACCGTAACCCTTAACACTAACCCTATCTGTGAACCTAAACCCGGACCCTAACCATTACCCGCACCCAAGCATTTAACCCTGACCCTAACCCTAATCCTTAATGCTAACCTTAACACTAAACCCTAACCCTAAGCCCAACACTTAACCCTAATCCTATCCCTTAACCCTAACCCTAACACTAACCCTAATGCTAACCACTAAACGTAACCCTAACCATGACCAGTAAACCTAACCATAACCTCTAACACAAACCACAGCACATAACTCTAACCCTAAAACTAACCCTAACCCTAAACCTAAACCTAAACCCTAACTCTTAACCTTAACCCTAAGCGTTAACTCTCACACTAACCTTTAATCCTAACCCTAATCCTAATCTTCAACCCTAAACCTAACACTTAACCCTAACCCTGTACCATACCCTAACCCCTCATCTTAACCCTAACCGTAAACCTCAACCCTAAACCAAAGTGTAACCGTTAAACTTAAGAGTAACCTTTAAACCTAACCCTAATCCCTAACCCTAAGCCCTCACCCTAACACTAAACTTCATCCTTAACCCTAACCATAATCCTAACCCTAAATCTAATTCTCAGACTTCTTGCTTTCTTAGAGTTTAGAAAGCCTGCAATCCTCCCAATGCCATGCGTAAAAGGAGGCTATACCACTGTGTCCTGCATGAAACCCACGGGCCCATACCCAGAGTATGATAGAGTGGGTTCCCGGGTACAATCCCAGCCCCCTAAACTCCCCCCGCACGCCTAATGCAGACAGGGCCCGTGCGCTAAGCATAAACAATACCTTTAACAGATAACCCTAACCCTGAACATAACACCCAACCCTGTTCCTATTTCTCCCCTTAACACGTAAACCTTACCGTGCGCCTAACTTTAACCTCTTATCCTAACGTTAATGCATAACCCATTTCCTGAGAACAACCCCAATCCCATAATTCTAACCCTATCTCCTAGTCATCACTGTGACACCTAATCCCTAACCCTAATTCTAAACCGCTAACCCTAACCGTAACCCTACCTACAACCCTAACACTGACAGTAACCCTTACTTCTAACCCCAACGCTATGCCTAACAAAAACTCTAACCCTTGACCCTAACCCTTCACCCTAACCCCTAAGCCTTACCCTAACCCTTAACCCTAATCCTAATCCTAAGCATTAAACCTAACCCTAGCTCTTAAAACTAACCCTAAACCTTACCCTCACGACTAGACCTAACTATGACACTAACCTAACACCTAACCCTAACCAGAACCCCTAAAGCTAACCCTGAACCCTATCCCTAACCCTAGCAGTAAACTTTAACCCTAAACCTAAGCCCAACCCGTAACCCTAATCCTATCCTTTTACCCTAAAACTAACCCCTAAACCTAACCCCTATACCTCACCCTAACTCTAACCCCAATCCTAATTCTAACCATACCCCTTCATAAAACACTAACTCCTAACCGCTAACCCTAACACTAACCAAAGCCCTAATCACTAATCCCTAACCCTAACGCTTAACCTTTACCCTAACCGTTAACCCTCACCCTAAATCTTAATACTGACCCTAACCTTAACCTTTAACTCTAAGCCTAACCCTTAACCCTACAGTAAGGAAGACCCTTAATGCTAATGGGATCCCTTATCCCTAACCCTAACACTACAGCTAAAAATAACCCTAACGTTTGATCCTTAAACCTAACCCCTAACTCTTACTTTAACCCCAAACCCTAACCCTAATCCTAAGCATTAAACCTAACCCTATCTCTTAACCCTAACGCAGCCCTTACCCTAACGCCTAGATCTAACCCTAAATCTAACCTACCGCCTAATCCTAACCTTAAGCCCTAAGGCTAACACTAACCCTGAACCCTAAACCTACCTGTAACCCTTAACACTAACCCAATCCGTGAACCTTAACCCTGACCCTAACCATTACCCGCACCCAACCATTTAACCCTGACCCTAACCCTAATCCTTAATGCTAACCCTAACACTAAACCCTAACCCTAAGCCCAACACTTAACCCTAATCCTATCCCTTAACCTAACCCTAACCCTAATGCTAACGCCTAAACCTAACCCTAACCGTGACCAGTAAACCTAACCCTATCCTCTAACACAAACCATAGCACATAACTCTAACCCTAAAACTAACCCTAACCCTAACCCTAACCCTAAACCCTAACTCTTAACCTTAACCCTAAGCGTTAACTCTCACGCTAACCTTTAATCCTAACCCTGATCCTAATCTTCAACCCTAAACCTAACACTTAACCCTAACCCTGTACCAAACCCTAACCCCTCATCTTAACCCTAACCGTAAACCTCAACCTTAAACAAAAGTGTAACCGTTAAACCTAAGAGTAACATTTAACCCTAACCCTAATCCCTAACCCTAAGCCCTCACCCTAACACTAAACTTCATCCTTAACCCTAACCAGAATCCTAACCCTAAATCTAATTCAGACTTCTTGCTTTCTTAGAGTTTAGAAAGCCTGCAATCCTCCCATGCCATGCGTGAAAGGAGGCTCTACCACTGTGTCCTGCATGAAAACCACGGGCCCATACCCAGAGTATGATAGAGTGGGTTCCCGGGTACAATCCCAGCCCGCTAAATTCCCCCCACCCGCCTAATGCAGACAGGGCCCGTGCGCTAGCATAAACAATACCTTTAACAGATAACCCTAACCCTGAACATAACACCCAACCCTGTTCCTATTTCTCCCCTTAACACGTAAACCTCACCGTGCGCCTAACTTTAACCTCTTATCCTAACGTTAATGCATAACCCATTTCCTGAGAACAACCCCTATCCCGTAATTCTAACCCTATCTCCTAGTCATCACTGTGACACCTAATACCTAATCCTAATTCTAAACCGCTAACCCTAACCGTAACCCTACCTACAACCCTAACACTGACAGTAACCCTTACTTCTAACCCCAATGCTATGCCTAACAAAAACCCTAACCCTTGACCCTAACCCTTCACCCTAACCCCTAAGCCTTACCCTAACCCTTAACCCTAATCCTAATCCTAACCTTTAAACCTAACCCTAGCTCTTAAAGCTAACCCTAAACCTTACCCTCACGACTAGACCTAACCCTGACACTAACGTAACACCTAACCCTAACCAGAACCCCTAAAGCTAACCCTGAACCCTATCCCTAACCCTAGCAGTAAACTTTAACCCTAAACCTAAGCCTAACCCGTAACCCTAATCCTATCCTTTTACCCTAAAACTAACCCCTAAACCTAACCCCTATACCTCACCCTAACTCTAACCTCAATCCTAATTCTAACCATACCCCTTCATAAAACACTAACTCCTAACCGCTAACCCTAACACTAACCAAAGCCCTAATCACTAATCCCTAACCCTAACGCTTAACCTTTACCCTGACCGTTAACCCTCACCCTAAATCTTAACACTGACCCTAACCTTAACCTTTAACTCTAAGCCTAACCCTTAACCCTACAGTAAGGAAGACCCTTAATGCTAATGGGATCCCTTATCCCTAACCCTAACACTACAGCTAAAAATAACCCTAACGTTTGATCCTTAAACCTAACCCCTAACTCTTACTTTAACCCCAAACCCTAACCCTAATCCTAAGCATTAAACCTAACCCTATCTCTTAACCCTAACGCAGCCCTTACCCTAACGCCTAGATCTAACCCTAAATCTAACCTACCGCCTAATCCTAACCTTAAGCCCTAAGGCTAACACTAACCCTGAACCCTAAACCTACCCGTAACCCTTAACACTAACCCTATCCGTGAACCTTAACCCTGACCCTAACCATTACCCGCACCCAAGCATTTAACCCTGACCCTAACCCTAGTCCTTAATGCTATCCCTAACACTAAACCCTAACCCCAAGCCCAACACTTAACCCTAATCCTATCCCTTAACCCTCACCCTAACCCTAATGCTAACCCGTAAACGTAACCCTAACCGTGACAAGTAAACCTAACCCTAACCTCTAACACAAAGCATAGCACATAACTCTAACCCTAAAACTAACCCTAGCCCTAACCCTAACCCTAAACCCTAACTCTTAACCTTAACCCTAAGCGTTAACTCTCATGCTAACCTTTAATCCTAACCCTAATCCTAATCTTAAACCCTAAACCTAACACTTAACCCTAACCCTGTACCAAACCCTAACCCCTCATCTTAACCCTAACCGTAAACCTCAACCATAAACCAAAGTGTAACCGTTAAACCTAAGAGTAACCTTTAACCCTAACCCTAATCCCTAACCCTAAGCCCTCACCCTAACACTAAACTTCATCCTTAACCCTAACCAGAATCCTAACCCTAAATCTAATTCTCAGACTTCTTGCTTTCTTAGAGTTTAGAAAGCCTGCAATCCTCCCATGCCATGCGTGAAAGGAGGCTCTACCACTGTGTCCTGCATGAAACCCACGGGCCCATACCCAGAGTATGATAGAGTGGGTTCCCGGGTACAATCCCAGCCCCCTAAATTCCCCCCACCCGCCTAATGCAGACAGGGCCCGTGCGCTAAGCATAAACAATACCTTTAACAGATAACCCTAACCCTGAACATAACACCCAACCCTGTTCCTATTTCTCCCCTTAACACGTAAACCTCACCGAGCGCCTAAATTTAACCTCTTATCCTAACGTTAATGCATAACCCATTTCCTGAGAACAACCCCTATCCCATAATTCTAACCCTATGTCCTAGTCATCACCGTGACACCTAATCCCTAACCCTAATTCTAAACCGCTAACCCTAACCGTAACCCTACCTACAACCCTAACACTGACAGTAAACCTTACTTCTAACCCCAACGCTATGCCTAACAAAAACTCTAACCCTTGACCCTAACCCTTCACCCTAACCCCTAAGCCTTACCCTAACCCTTAACCCTAATCCTAATCCTAACCATTAAACCTAACCCTAGCTCTTAAAGCTAACCCTAAAACTTACCCTCACGACTAGACCTAACCCTGACACTAACCTAACACCTAACCCTAACCAGAACCCCTAAAGCTAACCCTGACGCCTATCCCTAACCCTAGCAGTAAACTTTAACCCTAAACCTAAGCCCAACCCGTAACCCTAATCCTATCCTTTTACCCTAAAACTAACCCCTAAACCTAACCCCTATACCTCACCCTAACTCTAACCTCAATCCTAATTCTAACCATACCCCTTCATAAAACACTAACTCCTAACCGCTAACCCTAACACTAACCAAAAACCCTAATCACTAATCCCTAACCCTAACGCTTAACCTTTACCCTAACCGTTAACCCTCACCCTAAATCTTAACACTGACCCTAACCTTAACCTTTAACTCTAATCCTAACCCTTAATCCTACAGTAAGGAAGACCCTTAATGCTAATGGGATCCCTTATCCCTAACCCTAACACTACAGCTAAAAATAACCCTAACCTTGGATCCTTAAACCTAACCCCTAACACTTACTTTAACCCCAAACCCTAACCCTAATCCTAAGCATTAAACCTAACCCTATATCTTAACCCTAACGCAGCCCTTACCCTAACGCCTAGATCTAACCCTAAATCTAACCTACCGCCTAATCCTAACCTTAAGCCCTAATGCTAACACTAACCCTGAACCCTAAACCTACCCGTAACCCTTAACACTAACCCTATCCGTGAACCTTAACCCTGACCCTAACCATTACCCGCACCCAAGCATTTAACCCTGACCCTAACCCTAATCCTTAATGCTAACCCTAACACTAAACCCTAAACCTAAGCCCAACACTTAACCCTAATCCTATCCCTTAACCCTAACCCTAACCCTAATGCTAACGCCTAAACGTAACCCTAACCGTGACCAGTAAACCTAACCCTAACCTCTAACACAAACCATAGCACATAACTCTAACCCTAAAACTAAACCTAACCCTAACCCTAACTCTAAACCCTAACTCTTAACCTTAACCCTAAGCGTTAACTCTCACGCTAACCTTTAATCCTAAACCGAATCCTAATCTTAAACCCTAAACCTAACACTTAACCCTAACCCTGTACCAAACCCTAACCCCTCATCTTAACCCTAACCATAAACCTCAACCCTAAACCAAAGTGTAACCTTTAAACCTTACAGTAACCTTTTACCCTAACCCTATTCCCTAACCCTAAGCCCTCACCCTAACACTAAACTTCATCCTTAACCCTAACCATAATCCTAACCCTAAATCTAATTCTCAGACTTCTTGCTTTCTTAGAGTTTAGAAAGCCTGCAATCCTCCCATGCCATGCGTGAAAGGAGGCTCTACCACTGTGTCCTGCATGAAACCCACGGGCCCATACCCAGGGTATGATAGAATGGGTTCCCGGGTACAATCCCAGCCCCCTAAACTCCCCCCGCCCGCCTAATGCAGACAGGGCCCGTGCGCTAAGCATAAACAATACCTTTAACAGATAACCCTAACCCTGAACATAACACCCAACCCTGTTCCTATTTCTCCCCTTAACACGTAAACCTCACCGTGCTCCTAACTTTAACCACTTATCCTAACGTTAATGCATAACCCATTTCCTCAGAACAACCCCTATCCCATAATTCTAACCCTATCTCCTAGTCATCACTGTGACACCTAATCCCTAACCCTAATTCTAAACCGCTAACCCTAACCATAACCCTACCTATAACCCTAACACTGACAGTAACCCTTACTTCTAACCCCAACGCTATGCCTAACAAAAACCCTAACCCTTGACCCTAACCCTTCACCCTAACCCCTAAGCCTTACCCTAACCCTTAACCCTAATCCTAATCCTAACCATTAAACCTAACCCTAGCTCTTAAAGCTAACCCTAAAACTTACCCTCACGACTAGACCTAACCCTGACACTATCCTAACACCTAACCCTAACCAGAACCCCTAAAGCTAACCCTGAACCCTATCCCTAACCCTAGCAGTAAACTTTAACCCTAAACCTAAGCCCAACCCGTAACCCTAATCCTATCCTTTTACCCTAAAACTAACCCCTAAACCTAACCCCTATACCTCACCCTAACTCTAACCCCAATCCTAATTCTAACCATACCCCTTCATAAAACACTAACTCCTAACCGCTAACCCTAACACTAACCAAAAACCCTAATCACTAATCCCTAACCCTAACGCTTAACCTTTACCCTAACCGTTAACCCTCACCCTAAATCTTAACACTGACCCTAACCTTAACCTTTAACTCTAAGCCTAACCCTTAACCCTACAGTAAGGAAGACCCTTAATGCTAATGGGATCCCTTATCCCTAACCCTAACACTACAGCTAAAAATAACCCTAACCTTGGATCCTTAAACCTAACCCCTAACACTTACTTTAACCCCAAACCCTAACCCTAATCCTAAGCATTAAACCTAACCCTATCTCTTAACCCTAACGCTAGCCCTTACCATAAAGCCTAGATCTAACCCTAAATCTAACCTATCGCCTAATCCTAACCTTAAGCCCTAATGCTAACACTAACCCTGAACCCTAAACCTACCCGTAACCCTTAACACTAACCCTATCCGTGAACCTAAACCCTGACTCTAACCATTACCCGCACCCAAGCATTTAACCCTGACCCTAACCTTAATCCTTAATGCTAACCTTAACACTAAACCCTAACCCTAAGCCCAACACTTAACCCTAATCCTATCCCTTAACCCTAACCCTAACCCTAACCCTAATGCTACCCCCTAAACGTAACCCTAACCCTAACCCTAACCCTAGCACATAACTCTAACCCTAAAACTAACCCTAACCCTAGCTCTTAAAGCTAACCCTAAACCTTACCCTCACGACTAGACCTAACCCTGACACTAACCTAACACCTAACCCTAACCAGAACCCCTAAAGCTAACCCTGAACCCTATCCCTAACCCTAGCAGTAAACTTTAGCCCTAAACCTAAGCCCAACCCGTAACCCTAATCCTATCCTTTTACCCTGAAACTAACCCCTAAACCTAACCCCTATACCTCACCCTAACTCTAACCCCAATCCTTATTCTAACCATACCCCTTCATAAAACACTAACTCCTAACCGCTAACCCTAACACTAATCAAAAACCCTAATCACTAATCCCTAACCCTAACGCTTAACCTTTACCCTGACCGTTAACCCTCACCCTAAATCTTAACACTGACCCTAACCTTAACCTTTAACTCTAAGCCTAACCCTTAACCCTACAGGAAGGAAGACCCTTAATGCTAATGGGATCCCTTATCCCTAACCCTAACACTACAGCTAAAAATAACCCTAACCTTGGATCCTTAAACCTAACCCCTAACACTTACTTTAACCCCAAACCCTAACCCTAATCCTAAGCATTAAACCTAACCCTATCTCTTAACCCTAACGCTAGCCCTTACCCTAACGCCTAGATCTAACCCTAAATCTAACCTACCGCCTAATCCTAACCTTAAGCCCTAATGCTAACACTAACCCTGAACCCTAAACCTACCCGTAACCCTTAACACTAACTCTATCCGTGAACCTTAACCCTGACCCTAACCATTACCTGCACCCAAGCATTTAACCCTGACCCTAACCCTAATCCTTAATGCTAACCTGAACACTAAACCCTAACCCTAAGCCGAACACTTAACCCTAATCCTATCCCTTAACCCTAACCCTAACCCTAACGCTACCCCCTAAACGTAACCCTAACCGTGACCTGTAAACCTAACCCTAACCTCTAACACAAATCATAGCACATAACTCTAACCCTAAAACTAACCCTAACCCTAACCCTAACCCTAAACCCTAACTCTTAACCTTAACCCTAAGCGTTAACTCTCATGCTAACCTTTAATCCTAACCCTAATCCTAATCTTAAACCCTAAACCTAACACTTAACCCTAACCCTGTACCAAACCCTAACCCCTCATCTTAACCCTAACCGTAAACCTCAACCCTAAACCAAAGTGTAACCGTTAAACCTAAGAGTAACCTTTAACCCTAACCCTAATCCCTAACCCTAAGCCCTCACCCTAACACTAAACTTCATCCTTAACCCTAACCAGAATCCTAACCCTAAATCTAATTCTCAGACTTCTTGCTTTCTTAGAGTTTAGAAAGCCTGCAATCCTCCCATGCCATGCGTGAAAGGAGGCTCTACCACTGTTTCCTGCATGAAACCCACGGGCCCATACCCAGAGTATGATAGAGTGGGTTCCCGGGTACAATCCCAGCCCCCTAAATTCCCCCCACCCGCCTAATGCAGACAGGGCCCGTGCGCTAAGCATAAACAATACCTTTAACAGATAACCCTAACCCTGAACATAACACCCAACCCTGTTCCTATTTCTCCCCTTAACACGTAAACCTCAACGTGCGCCTAACTTTAACCTCTTATCCTAACGTTAATGCATAACCCATTTCCTGAGAACAACCCCTATCCCATAATTCTAACCCTATGTCCTAGTCATCACCGTGACACCTAATCCCTAACCCTAATTCTAAACCGCTAACCCTAACCGTAACCCTACCTACAACCCTAACACTGACAGTAAACCTTACTTCTAACCCCAACGCTATGCCTAACAAAAACTCTAACCCTTGACCCTAACCCTTCACCCTAACCCCTAAGCCTTACCCTAACCCTTAACCCTAATCCTAATCCTAACCATTAAACCTAACCCTAGCTCTTAAAGCTAACCCTAAACCTTACCCTCACGACTAGACCTAACCCTGACACTAACCTAACACCTAACCCTAACCAGAACCCCTAAAGCTAACCCTGACCCCTATCCCTAACCCTAGCAGTAAACTTTAACCCTAAACCTAAGCCCAACCCGTAACCCTAATCCTATCCTTTTACCCTAAAACTAACCCCTAAACCTAACCCCTATACCTCACCCTAACTCTAACCTCAATCCTAATTCTAACCATACCCCTTCATAAAACACTAACTCCTAACCGCTAACCCTAACACTAACCAAAAACCCTAATCACTAATCCCTAACCCTAACGCTTAACCTTTACCCTAACCGTTAACCCTCACCCTAAATCTTAACACTGACCCTAACCTTAACCTTTAACTCTAATCCTAACCCTTAATCCTACAGTAAGGAAGACCCTTAATGCTAATGGGATCCCTTATCCCTAACCCTAACACTACAGCTAAAAATAACCCTAACCTTGGATCCTTAAACCTAACCCCTAACACTTACTTTAACCCCAAACCCTAACCCTAATCCTAAGCATTAAACCTAACCCTATATCTTAACCCTAACGCAGCCCTTACCCTAACGCCTAGATCTAACCCTAAATCTAACCTACCGCCTAATCCTAACCTTAAGCCCTAATGCTAACACTAACCCTGAACCCTAAACCTACCCGTAACCCTTAACACTAACCCTATCCGTGAACCTTAACCCTGACCCTAACCATTACCCGCACCCAAGCATTTAACCCTGACCCTAACCCTAATCCTTAATGCTAACCCTAACACTAAACCCTAAACCTAAGCCCAACACTTAACCCTAATCCTATCCCTTAACCCTAACCCTAACCCTAATGCTAACGCCTAAACGTAACCCTAACCGTGACCAGTAAACCTAACCCTAACCTCTAACACAAACCATAGCACATAACTCTAACCCTAAAACTAACCCTAACCCTAACCCTAACTCTAAACCCTAACTCTTAACCTTAACCCTAAGCGTTAACTCTCACGCTAACCTTTAATCCTAAACCGAATCCTAATCTTAAACCCTAAACCTAACACTTAACCCTAACCCTGTACCAAACCCTAACCCCTCATCTTAACCCTAACCATAAACCTCAACCCTAAACCAAAGTGTAACCTTTAAACCTTACAGTAACCTTTTACCCTAACCCTATTCCCTAACCCTAAGCCCTCACCCTAACACTAAACTTCATCCTTAACCCTAACCATAATCCTAACCCTAAATCTAATTCTCAGACTTCTTGCTTTCTTAGAGTTTAGAAAGCCTGCAATCCTCCCATGCCATGCGTGAAAGGAGGCTCTACCACTGTGTCCTGCATGAAACCCACGGGCCCATACCCAGGGTATGATAGAATGGGTTCCCGGGTACAATCCCAGCCCCCTAAACTCCCCCCGCCCGACTAATGCAGACAGGGCCCGTGCGCTAAGCATAAACAATACCTTTAACAGATAACCCTAACCCTGAACATAACACCCAACCCTGTTCCTATCTCTCCCCTTAACACGTAAACCTCACCGTGCTCCTAACTTTAACCACTTATCCTAACGTTAATGCATAACCCATTTCCTCAGAACAACCCCTATCCCATAATTCTAACCCTATCTCCTAGTCATCACTGTGACACCTAATCCCTAACCCTAATTCTAAACCGCTAACCCTAACCATAACCCTACCTATAACCCTAACACTGACAGTAACCCTTACTTCTAACCCCAACGCTATGCCTAACAAAAACCCTAACCCTTGACCCTAACCCTTCACCCTAACCCCTAAGCCTTACCCTAACCCTTAACCCTAATCCTAATCCTAACCATTAAACCTAACCCTAGCTCTTAAAGCTAACGCTAAAACTTACCCTCACGACTAGACCTAACCCTGACACTATCCTAACACCTAACCCTAACCAGAACCCCTAAAGCTAACCCTGAACCCTATCCCTAACCCTAGCAGTAAACTTTAACCCTAAACCTAAGCCCAACCCGTAACCCTAATCCTATCCTTTTACCCTAAAACTAACCCCTAAACCTAACCCCTATACCTCACCCTAACTCTAACCCCAATGCTAATTCTAACCATACCCCTTCATAAAACACTAACTCCTAACCGCTAACCCTAACACTAACCAAAAACCCTAATCACTAATCCCTAACCCTAACGCTTAACCTTTACCCTAACCGTTAACCCTCACCCTAAATCTTAACACTGACCCTAACCTTAACCTTTAACTCTAAGCCTAACCCTTAACCCTACAGTAAGGAAGACCCTTAATGCTAATGGGATCCCTTATCCCTAACCCTAACACTACAGCTAAAAATAACCCTAACCTTGGATCCTTAAACCTAACCCCTAACACTTACTTTAACCCCAAACCCTAACCCTAATCCTAAGCATTAAACCTAACCCTATCTCTTAACCCTAACGCTAGCCCTTACCATAAAGCCTAGATCTAACCCTAAATCTAACCTATCGCCTAATCCTAACCTTAAGCCCTAATGCTAACACTAACCCTGAACCCTAAACCTACCCGTAACCCTTAACACTAACCCTATCCGTGAACCTAAACCCTGACTCTAACCATTACCCGCACCCAAGCATTTAACCCTGACCCTAACCTTAATCCTTAATGCTAACCTTAACACTAAACCCTAACCCTAAGCCCAACACTTAACCCTAATCCTATCCCTTAACCCTAACCCTAACCCTAACCCTAATGCTACCCCCTAAACGTAACCCTAACCCTAACCCTAACCCTAGCACATAACTCTAACCCTAAAACTAACCCTAACCCTAGCTCTTAAAGCTAACCCTAAACCTTACCCTCACGACTAGACCTAACCCTGACACTAACCTAACACCTAACCCTAACCAGAACCCCTAAAGCTAACCCTGAACCCTATCCCTAACCCTAGCAGTAAACTTTAGCCCTAAACCTAAGCCCAACCCGTAACCCTAATCCTATCCTTTTACCCTGAAACTAACCCCTAAACCTAACCCCTATACCTCACCCTAACTCTAACCCCAATCCTTATTCTAACCATACCCCTTCATAAAACACTAACTCCTAACCGCTAACCCTAACACTAATCAAAAACCCTAATCACTAATCCCTAACCCTAACGCTTAACCTTTACCCTGACCGTTAACCCTCACCCTAAATCTTAACACTGACCCTAACCTTAACCTTTAACTCTAAGCCTAACCCTTAACCCTACAGGAAGGAAGACCCTTAATGCTAATGGGATCCCTTATCCCTAACCCTAACACTACAGCTAAAAATAACCCTAACCTTGGATCCTTAAACCTAACCCCTAACACTTACTTTAACCCCAAACCCTAACCCTAATCCTAAGCATTAAACCTAACCCTATCTCTTTACCCTAACGCTAGCCCTTACCCTAACGCCTAGATCTAACCCTAAATCTAACCTACCGCCTAATCCTAACCTTAAGCCCTAATGCTAACACTAACCCTGAACCCTAAACCTACCCGTAACCCTTAACATTAACTCTATCCGTGAACCTTAACCCTGACCCTAACCATTACCTGCACCCAAGCATTTAACCCTGACCCTAACCCTAATCCTTAATGCTAACCTTAACACTAAACCCTAACCCTAAGCCCAACACTTAACCCTAATCCTATCCCTTAACCCTAACCCTAACCCTAACGCTACCCCCTAAACGTAACCCTAACCGTGACCTGTAAACCTAACCCTAACCTCTAACACAAATCATAGCACATAACTTTAACCCTAAAACTAACCCTAACCCTAACCCTAACCCTAAACCCTAACTCTTAACCTTAACCCTAAGCGTTAACTCTCATGCTAACCTTTAATCCTAACCCTAATCCTAATCTTAAACCCTAAACCTAACACTTAACCCTAACCCTGTACCAAACCCTAACCCCTCATCTTAACCCTAACCGTAAACCTCAACCCTAAACCAAAGTGTAACCGTTAAACCTAAGAGTAACCTTTAACCCTAACCCTAATCCCTAACCCTAAGCCCTCACCCTAACACTAAACTTCATCCTTAACCCTAACCAGAATCCTAACCCTAAATCTAATTCTCAGACTTCTTGCTTTCTTAGAGTTTAGAAAGCCTGCAATCCTCCCATGCCATGCGTGAAAGGAGGCTCTACCACTGTGTCCTGCATGAAACCCACGGGCCCATACCCAGAGTATGATAGAGTGGGTTCCCGGGTACAATCCCAGCCCCCTAAATTCCCCCCACCCGCCTAATGCAGACAGGGCCCGTGCGCTAAGCATAAACAATACCTTTAACAGATAACCCTAACCCTGAACATAACACCCAACCCTGTTCCTATTTCTCCCCTTAACACGTAAACCTCACCGTGCGCCTAACTTTAACCTCTTATCCTAACGTTAATGCATAACCCATTTCCTGAGAACAACCCCTATCCCATAATTCTAACCCTATGTCCTAGTCATCACCGTGACACCTAATCCCTAACCCTAATTCTAAACCGCTAACCCTAACCGTAACCCTACCTACAACCCTAACACTGACAGTAACCCTTACTTCTAACCCCAACGCTATGCCTAACAAAAACTCTAACCCTTGACCCTAACCCTTCACCCTAACCCCTAAGCCTTACCCTAACCCTTAACCCTAATCCTAATCCTAACCATTAAACCTAACCCTAGCTCTTAAAGCTAACCCTAAACCTTACCCTCACGACTAGACCTAACCCTGACACTAACCTAACACCTAACCCTAACCAGAACCCCTAAAGCTAACCCTGAACCCTATCCCTAACCCTAGCAGTAAACTTTAACCCTAAACCTAAGCCCAACCCGTAACCCTAATCCTATCCTTTTACCCTAAAACTAACCCCTAAACCTAACCCCTATACCTCACCCTAACTCTAACCTCAATCCTAATTCTAACCATACCCCTTCATAAAACACTAACTCCTAACCGCTAACCCTAACACTAACCAAAAACCCTAATCACTAATCCCTAACCCTAACGCTTAACCTTTACCCTAACCGTTAACCCTCACCCTAAATCTTAACACTGACCCTAACCTTAACCTTTAACTCTAATCCTAACCCTTAATCCTACAGTAAGGAAGACCCTTAATGCTAATGGGATCCCTTATCCCTAACCCTAACACTACAGCTAAAAATAACCCTAACCTTGGATCCTTAAACCTAACCCCTAACACTTACTTTAACCCCAAACCCTAACCCTAATCCTAAGCATTAAACCTAACCCTATATCTTAACCCTAACGCAGCCCTTACCCTAACGCCTAGATCTAACCCTAAATCTAACCTACCGCCTAATCCTAACCTTAAGCCCTAATGCTAACACTAACCCTGAACCCTAAACCTACCCGTAACCCTTAACACTAACCCTATCCGTGAACCTTAACCCTGACCCTAACCATTACCCGCACCCAAGCATTTAACCCTGACCCTAATCCTAATCCTTAATGCTAACCCTAACACTAAACCCTAAACCTAAGCCCAACACTTAACCCTAATCCTATCCCTTAACCCTAACCCTAACCCTAATGCTAACGCCTAAACGTAACCCTAACCGTGACCAGTAAACCTAACCCTAACCTCTAACACAAACCATAGCACATAACTCTAACCCTAAAACTAACCCTAACCCTAACCCTAACTCTAAACCCTAACTCTTAACCTTAACCCTAAGCGTTAACTCTCACGCTAACCTTTAATCCTAAACCGAATCCTAATCTTAAACCCTAAACCTAACACTTAACCCTAACCCTGTACCAAACCCTAACCCCTCATCTTAACCCTAACCATAAACCTCAACCCTAAACCAAAGTGTAACCTTTAAACCTTACAGTAACCTTTTACCCTAACCCTATTCCCTAACCCTAAGCCCTCACCCTAACACTAAACTTCATCCTTAACCCTAACCATAATCCTAACCCTAAATCTAATTCTCAGACTTCTTGCTTTCTTAGAGTTTAGAAAGCCTGCAATCCTCCCATGCCATGCGTGAAAGGAGGCTCTACCACTGTGTCCTGCATGAAACCCACGGGCCCATACCCAGGGTATGATAGAATGGGTTCCCGGGTACAATCCCAGCCCCCTAAACTCCCCCCGCCCGACTAATGCAGACAGGGCCCGTGCGCTAAGCATAAACAATACCTTTAACAGATAACCCTAACCCTGAACATAACACCCAACCCTGTTCCTATTTCTCCCCTTAACACGTAAACCTCACCGTGCTCCTAACTTTAACCACTTATCCTAACGTTAATGCATAACCCATTTCCTCAGAACAACCCCTATCCCATAATTCTAACCCTATCTCCTAGTCATCACTGTGACACCTAATCCCTAACCCTAATTCTAAACCGCTAACCCTAACCATAACCCTACCTATAACCCTAACACTGACAGTAACCCTTACTTCTAACCCCAACGCTATGCCTAACAAAAACCCTAACCCTTGACCCTAACCCTTCACCCTAACCCCTAAGCCTTACCCTAACCCTTAACCCTAATCCTAATCCTAACCATTAAACCTAACCCTAGCTCTTAAAGCTAACCCTAAAACTTACCCTCACGACTAGACCTAACCCTGACACTATCCTAACACCTAACCCTAACCAGAACCCCTAAAGCTAACCCTGAACCCTATCCCTAACCCTAGCAGTAAACTTTAACCCTAAACCTAAGCCCAACCCGTAACCCTAATCCTATCCTTTTACCCTAAAACTAACCCCTAAACCTAACCCCTATACCTCACCCTAACTCTAACCCCAATCCTAATTCTAACCATACCCCTTCATAAAACACTAACTCCTAACCGCTAACCCTAACACTAACCAAAAACCCTAATCACTAATCCCTAACCCTAACGCTTAACCTTTACCCTAACCGTTAACCCTCACCCTAAATCTTAACACTGACCCTAACCTTAACCTTTAACTCTAAGCCTAACCCTTAACCCTACAGTAAGGAAGACCCTTAATGCTAATGGGATCCCTTATCCCTAACCCTAACACTACAGCTAAAAATAACCCTAACCTTGGATCCTTAAACCTAACCCCTAACACTTACTTTAACCCCAAACCCTAACCCTAATCCTAAGCATTAAACCTAACCCTATCTCTTAACCCTAACGCTAGCCCTTACCATAAAGCCTAGATCTAACCCTAAATCTAACCTATCGCCTAATCCTAACCTTAAGCCCTAATGCTAACACTAACCCTGAACCCTAAACCTACCCGTAACCCTTAACACTAACCCTATCCGTGAACCTAAACCCTGACTCTAACCATTACCCGCACCCAAGCATTTAACCCTGACCCTAAACTTAATCCTTAATGCTAACCTTAACACTAAACCCTAACCCTAAGCCCAACACTTAACCCTAATCCTATCCCTTAACCCTAACCCTAACCCTAACCCTAATGCTACCCCCTAAACGTAACCCTAACCCTAACCCTAACCCTAGCACATAACTCTAACCCTAAAACTAACCCTAACCCTAGCTCTTAAAGCTAACCCTAAACCTTACCCTCACGACTAGACCTAACCCTGACACTAACCTAACACCTAACCCTAACCAGAACCCCTAAAGCTAACCCTGAACCCTATCCCTAACCCTAGCAGTAAACTTTAACCCTAAACCTAAGCCCAACCCGTAACCCTAATCCTATCCTTTTACCCTAAAACTAACCCCTAAACCTAACCCCTATACCTCACCCTAACTCTAACCCCAATCCTTATTCTAACCATACCCCTTCATAAAACACTAACTCCTAACCGCTAACCCTAACACTAATCAAAAACCCTAATCACTAATCCCTAACCCTAACGCTTAACCTTTACCCTGACCGTTAACCCTCACCCTAAATCTTAACACTGACCCTAACCTTAACCTTTAACTCTAAGCCTAACCCTTAACCCTACAGGAAGGAAGACCCTTAATGCTAATGGGATCCCTTATCCCTAACCCTAACACTACAGCTAAAAATAACCCTAACGTTTGATCCTTAAACCTAACCCCTAACACTTACTTTAACCCCAAACCCTAACCCTAATCCTAAGCATTAAACCTAACCCTATCTCTTAACCCTAATGCTAGCCCTTACCCTAACGCCTAGATCTAACCCTAAATCTAACCTACCGCCTAATCCTAACCTTAAGCCCTAATGCTAACACTAACCCTGAACCCTAAACCTACCCGTAACCCTTAACACTAACTCTATCCGTGAACCTTAACCCTGACCCTAACCATTACCTGCACCCAAGCATTTAACCCTGACCCTAACCCTAATCCATAATGCTAACCTTAACACTAAACCCTAACCCTAAGCCCAACACTTAACCCTAATCCTATCCCTTAACCCTAACCCTAATGCTAACCCCTTAACGTAACCCTCACCGTGACCAGTAAACCTAACCCTAACCTCTAACACAAACCATAGCACATAACTCTAACCCTAAAACGAAACCTAATCCTAACCGTAAACCCTAACTCTTAACCTTAACCCTAAGCGTTAACTCTCACTCTAACCTTTAATCCTTACCCTAATCCTAATCTTCAACCCTAAACCTAACACTTAACCCTAACCCTGTACCAAACCCTAACCCCTCATCTTAACCCTAACCATAAATTTCAACCCTAAACCAAACTGTAACCGTTAAACCTAAGAGTAACCTTTAACCCTAACCCTAATCCCTAACCCTAAGCCCTCACCCTAACACTAAACTTCATCCTTAACCCTAACCATAATCCTAACCCTAAATCTAATTCTCAGACTTCTTGCTTTCTTAGAGTTTAGAAAGCCTGCCATCCTCCCATGCCATGCGTGAAAGGAGGCTCTACCACTGTGTCCTGCATGAAACCCACGGGCCCATACCCAGAGTATGATAGAGTGGGTTCCCGGGTACAATCCCAGCCCCCTAAACTCCCCCTGCCCGCCTAATGCAGACAGGGCCCGTGCGCTAAGCATAAACAATACCTTTAACAGATAACCCTAACCCTGAACATAACACCCAACCGTATTCCTATTTCTCCCCTTAACACGTAAACCTCACCGTGCGCCTAACTTTAACCTCTTATCCTAACGTTAAAGCATAACCCATTTCCTGAGAACAACCCCGAGAACAACCCCTATCCCATAATTCTAAACATATCCCCTAGTCATCACTGTGACACCTAATCGCTAACCCTAATTCTAAACCGCTAACCCTAACCGTAACCCTACCTACAACCCTAACACTGACAGTAACCCTTACTTCTAACCCCCACGCTATGCCTAACAAAAACCCTAACACTTGACCCTAACCCTTCACCCTAACCCCTAAGCCTTACCCTAACCCTTAACCGTAATCCTAATCCTAACCATTAAACCTAACCCTAGCTCTTAAAGCTAACCCTAAACCTTACCCTCACGACTAGACCTAACCCTGACACTAACCTAACACCTAACCCTAACCAGAAGCCCTAAAGCTAACCCTGAACCCTATCCCTAACCCTAGCAGTAAACTTTAACCCTAAACCTAAGCCCAAACCGTAACCCTAATCCTATCCTTTTACCCCAAAACTAACCCCTAAACCTAACCCCTATACCTCACCCTAACTCTAACCCCAATCCTAATTCTAACCATACCCCTTCATTAAACACTAACTCCGAACCGCTAACCCTAACAATAACCAAAAACCCTAATCAATAATCCCTAACCCTAAGGCTTAACCTTTACCCTAACCGTTAACCCTCACCCTAAATCTTAACACTGACCCTAACCTTCACCTTTAACTCTAAGCCTAACCCTTAACCCTACAGTAAGGAAGACCCTTAATGCTAATGGGATCCCTTATCCCTAACCCTAACACTACAGCTAAAAATAACCCTAACCCTGGATCCTTAAACCTAACCCCTAACACTTACTTTAACCCCAAACCCTAACCCTAATCCTAAGCATTAAACCTAACCCTATCTCTTAACCCTAACGCTAGCCCTTACCCTAAGGCCTAGATCTAACCCTAAATCTAACCTACCGCCTAATCCTAACCTTAAGCCCTAATGCTAACTCTAACCGTGAACCCTAAACCTACCCGTAACTCTTAACACTAACCCTATCCGTGAACCTTAACCCTGACCCTAACCATTACCCGCACCCAAGCATTTAACCCTGACCCTAAACCTAATCCTTAATGATAACCCTAACACTAAACCCTAACACTAAGCCCAACACTTAACACTAATCCTATCCCTTAACCCTAACCCTAACCCTAATGCTAACCCCTAAACGTAACCCTAAGCGTGACCAGTAAACCTAACCCTAACCTCTAACACAAACCATACCCTAAAACGAACCCTAACCCTAACCCTAACCCGTAACTCTTAACCTTAACCCTAAGCGTTAACTCTCACGCTAACCTTTAATCCTAACCCTAATCCTAATCATCAACCCTAAACCTAACACTTAACCCTAATCCTGTACCAAACCCTAACCCCTCATCTTAACCCTAACTGTAAACCTCAACCCTAAACCAAAGTGTAACCGTTAAACCTAAGAGTAACCTTTAACCCTAACCCTAATCCCTAACCCTAAGCCCTCACCCTAACACTAAACTTTATCCTTAACCCTAACCATAATCCTACCCCTAAATCTAATTCTCAGACTTCTTGCTTTCTTAGAGTTTAGAAAGCCTGCAATCCTCCCATGCCATGCGTGAAAGGAGGCTCTACCACTGTGTCCTGCATGAAACCCACGGGCCCATACCCAGAGTATGATAGAGTGGGTTCCCGGGTACAATCCCAGCCCCCTAAACTACCCCCGCCCTCCTAATGCAGACAGGGCCCGTGCGCTAAGCATAAACAATACCTTTAGCAGATAACCCTAACCCTGAACATAACACCCAACCCTGTTCCTATTTCTCCCCTTAACACGTAAACCTCATCGTGCGCCTAACTTTAACCTCTTATCCTAACGTTAATGCATAACCCATTGCCTGAGAACAACCCCTATCCCATAATTCTTACCCTATGTCCTAGTCATCACCGTGACACCTAATCCCTAACCCTATTTCTAAACCGCTAACCCTAACCGTAACCCTACCTACAACCCTAACACTGACAGTAAACCTTACTTCTAACCCCAACGCTATGCCTAACAAAACCCCTAACCCTTGACCCTAACCCTTCACCCTAAACCCTAAGCCTTACCCTAACCCTTAACCCTAATCCTAATCCTAACCATTAAACCTAACCCTAGCTCTTAAATCTAACCCTAAACCTTACCCTCACGACTAGACCTAACCCTGACACTAACCTAACACCTAACCCTAACCAGAACCCCTAAAGCTATCCCTGAACCCTATCTCTAACCCTAGCAGTAAATTTTAACCCTAAACCTAAGCCCAACCCGTAACCCTAATCCTATCCTTTTACCCTAAAACTAACCCCTAAACCTAACCCCTATACCTCACCCTAACTCTAACCCCAATCCTAATTCTAACCATACCCCTTCATAAAACACTAACTCCTAACCGCTAACCCTAACACTAACCAAAAACCCTAATCACTAATCCCTAAGCCTAACGCTTAACCTTTACCCTAACCATTAACCTTCACCCTAAATATTAATACTGACCCTAACCTTAACCTTTAACTCTAAGTCTAACCCTTAACCCTACAGTAAGGAAGACCCTTAATGCTAATGGGATCCCTTATCCCTAACCCTAACACTACAGCTAAAAATAACCCTAACCTTGGATCCTTAAACCTAACCCCTAACTCTTACTTTAACCCCAAACGCTAACCCTAATCCTAAGCATTAAACCTAACCCTATCTCTTAACCCTAACGCAGCCCTTACCCTAACGCCTAGATCTAACCCTAAATCTAACCTACCGCCTAATCCTAACCTTAAGCCCTAATGCTAACACTAACCGTGAACCCTCAACCTACCCGTAACCCTTAACACTAACCCTATCCGTGAACCTTAACCCTGACCCTAACCATTACCCGCACCCAAGCATTTAACCCTGACCGTAACCCTAATCCTTAATGCTAACCCTAACCCTAAGCCCAACACTTAACCCTAATCCTATCCCTTAACCCTAACCCTAACCCTAACCCTAATGCTAACCCCTAAACGTAACCCTAAACGTGACCAGTAACCCTAACCTCTAACACAAACCATAGCACATAACTCTAACCCTAAAACTAACCCTAACCCTAACCCTAACCCCTAACTCTTAACCTTAACCCTAAGCGTTAACTCTCACGCTAACCTTTAATCCTAACCCTAATCCTAATCTTCAACCCTAAACCTAACACTTAACCCTAACCCTGTACGAAACCCTAACCCCTCATCTTAACCCTAACCGTTAACCTCAACCCTAAACCAAAGTGTAACCATTAAAACTAAGAGTAACCTTTAACCCTAACCCTAATCCCTAACCCTAAGCCCTCACCCTAACACTAAACTTCATCCTTAACCCTAACCAGAATCCTAACCCTAAATCTAATTCTCAGACTTCTTGCTTTCTTAGAATTTAGAAAGCCTGCAATCCTCCCATGCCATGCGTCAAAGGAGGCTCTACCACTATGTCCTGCATGAAACCCACGGGCCCATACCCAGAGTATGATAGAGTGGGTTCCCGGGTACAATCCCAGCCCCCTAAACTCCCCCCGCCCGCCTAATGCAGACAGGGGCCGTGCGCTAAGCATAAACAATACCTTTAACAGATAACCCTAACCCTGAACATAACACCCAACCCTGTTCCTATTTCTCCCCTTAACACGTAAACCTCACCGTGCGCCTAACTTTAACCTCTTATCCTAACGTTAATGCATAACCCATTTCCTGAGAACAACCCCTATCCCATAATTCTAACCCTATCTCCTAGTCATCACTGTGACACCTAATCCCTAACCCTAATTCTAAACCGCTGACCCTAACCGTAACCCTACCTACAACCCTAACACTGACAGTAACCCTTACTTCTAACCCCAGCGCTATGCCTAACAAAAACCCTAACCCTTGACCCTAACCCTTCACCCTAACCCCTAAGCCTTACCCTAACCCTTAACCCTAATCCTAATCCTAACCATTAAACCTAACCCTAGCACTTAAAGCTAACCCTAAACTTTACCCTCACGACTAGACCTAACCCTGACACTAACCTAACACCTAACCCTAACCAGAACCCCTAAAGCTAACCCTGAACCCTAACCCTAACCCCAGCAGTAAACTTTAACCCTAAACCTAAGCCCAACCCGTAACCCTAATCCTATCCTTTTACCCTAAAACTAACCCCTAAACCTAACCCCTATACCTCACCCTAACTCTAACCCCAATCCTAATTCTAACCATACCCCTTCATAAAACACTAACTCCTAACCGCTAACCCTAACACTAACCAAAAACCCTAATCACTAATCCCTAAGCCTAACGCTTAACCTTTACCCTGACCGTTAACCCTCACCCTAAATCTTAACACTGACCCTAACCTTAAACTTTAACTCTAAGCCTAACCCTTAACCCTACAGGAAGGAAGACCCTTAATGCTAATGGGATCCCTTATCCCTAACCCTAACACTACAGCTAAAAATAACCCTAACCTTGGATCCTTAAACCTAACCCCTAACACTTACTTTAACCCCAAACCCTAACCCTAATCCTAAGCATTAAACTTAACCTTATCTCTTAATCCTATCGTTAGCCCTTACCCTAACGCCTAGATCTAACCCTAAATCTAACCTACCGCGTAATCTTAACCTTAAGCCCTAATTCTAACTCTAACCCTGAACCCTAAACCTACCCGTAACCCTTAACACTAACCCTATCCGTGAACCTTAACCCTGACCCTAACCATTACCCGCACCCAAGCATTTAAACCTGACCGTAACCCTAATCCTTAATGCTAACCTTAACACTAAACCCTAACCCTAAGCCCAACACTTAACCCTAATCCTATCCCTTAACCCTAACCCTAACCGTAACCCTAATGCTACCCCCTAAACGTAACCCTAACCGTGACCAGTAAACCTAACCCTAACCTCTAACACAAACCATAGCACATAACTCTAACCCTAAAACTAACCCTAACCCTAACCCTAAACCCTAACGCTTAACCTTAACCCTAAGCGTTAACTCTCACGCTAACCTTTAATCCTAACCCTAATCCTAATCTTCAACCCTAAACCTAACACTTAACCCTAACCCTGTACCAAACCCTAACCCCTCATCTTAACCCTAACCGTAAACCTCAACCCTAAACCAAAGTGTAACCATTAAACCTAAGAGTAACTTTTAACCCTAACCCTAATCCCTAACCCTAAGCCCTCACCCTAACACTAAACTTCATCCTTAATCCTAACCATAATCCTAACCCTAAATCTAATTCTCAGACTTCTTGCTTTCTTAGAGTTTAGAAAGCTGCAATCCTCCCATGCCATGCGTGAAAGGAGGCTCTACCACTGTGTCCTGCATGAAACCCACGGGCCCATACCCAGAGTATGATAGAGTGGGTTCCCAGGTACAATCCCAGCCCCCTAAATTCCCCTCGCCCGCCTAATGCAGACAGGGCCCGTGCGCTAAGCATAAACAATACCTTTAACAGATAACCCTAACCCTGAACATAACACCCAACCCTGTTCCTATTTCTCCCCTTAACACGTAAACCTCACCGTGCGCCTAACTTTAACCTCTTATCCTAACGTTAATGCATAACCCATTTCCTGAGAACAACCCCTATCCCATAATTCTAACCCTATCTCCTAGTCATCACTGTGACACCTAATTCCTAACCCTAATTCTAAACCGCTAACCCTAACCGTAACCCTACCTACAACCCTAACACTGACAGTAACCCTTACTTCTAACCCCAACGCTATGCCTAACAAAAACCCTAACCCTTCACCCTAACCCCTAAGCCTTACCCTAACCCTTAACCCTAATCCTAATCCTAACCATTAAACCTAACCCTAGCTCTTAAAGCTAACCCTAATCCTTACCCTCACGACTAGACCTAACCCTGACACTAACCTAACACCTAACCCTAACCAGAACCCCTAAAGCTAACCCTGAACCCTATCCCTAACCCCAGCAGTAAACTTTAACCCTAAACCTAAGCCCAACCCGTAACCCTAATCCTATCCTTTTACCCTAAAACTAACCCCTAAACCTAACCCCTATACCTCACCCTAACTCTAACCCCAATCCTAATTCTAACCATACCCCTTCATAAAACACTAACTCCTAACCGCTAACCCTAACACTAACCAAAAACCCTAATCACTAATCCCTAAGCCTAACGCTTAACCTTTACCCTAACCGTTAACCCTCACCCTAAATCTTAACACTGACCCTAACCTTAACCTTTAACTCTAAGCCTAACCCTTAACCCTACAGTAAGGAAGACCCTTAATGCTAATGGGATCCCTTATCCCTAACCCTAACACTACAGCTAAAAATAACCCTAACCTTTGATCCTTAAACCTAACCCCTAACACTTACTTTAACCCCAAACCCTAACCCTAATCCTAAGCATTAAACCTAACCCTATCTCTTAACACTAACGCTAGCCCTTACCCTAACGCCTAGATCTAACCCTAAGTCTAACCTACCGCCTAATCCTAACCTTAAGCCCTAATGCTAACTCTAACCCTGAACCCTAAACCTACCCGTAACCCTTAACACTAACCCTATCCGTGAACCTTAACCCTGACCCTAACCATTACCCGCACCCAAGCATTTAACCCTGACCCTAACCCTAATCCTTAATGCTAACCCTAACACTAAACCCTAACCCTAAGCCCAACACTTAACCCTAATCCTATACCCTAACCCTAACCCTAAGCCTAACCTTAATGCTACCCCCTAAACGTAACCCTAACCGTGACCAGTAAACTTAACCCTAACCTCTAACACAAACCATAGCACATAACTCTAACCCTAAAACTAACCCTAACCCTAACCCTAACCCGTAACTCTTAACCTTAACCCTAAGCGTTAACTCTCACGCTAACCTTTAATCCTAACCCTAATCCTAATCTTCAACCCTAAACCTAACACTTAACCCTAACCCTCTACCAAACCCTAACCCCTCATCTTAACCCTAACCGTAAACCTCAACCCTAAACCAAAGTGTAACCGTTAAACCTAAGAGTAACCTTTAACCCTAACCCTAAGCCCTAACCCTAAGCCCTCACCCTAACGCTAAACTTCATCCTTAACCCTAACCAGAATCCTAACCCTAAATCTAATTCTCAGACTTCTTGCTTTCTTAGAGTTTAGAAAGCCTGCCATCCTCCCATGCCATGCGTGAAAGGAGGCTCTACCACTGTGTCCTGCATGAAACCCACGGGCCCATACCCAGAGTATGATAGAGTGGGTTCCCGGGTACAATCCCAGCCCCCTAAACTCCCCCCGCCCGCCTAATGCAGACAGGGCCCGTGCGCTAAGCATAAACAATACCTTTAACAGATAACCCTAACCCTGAACATAACTCCCAACCCTGTTCCTATTTCTCCCCTTAACACGTAAACCTCACCGTGTGCCTAACTTTAACCTCTTATCCTAACGTTAATGCATAACCCATTTCCTGAGAACAACCCCTATCCCATAATTCTAACCCTATCTCCTAGTCATCACTGTGACACCTAATCCCTAACCCTAAATCTAAACCACTAACCCTAACCGTAACCCTACCTACAACCCTAACACTGACAGTAACCCTTACTTCTAACCCCAACGCTATGCCTAACAAAAACCCTAACCCTTGACCCTAACCCTTCACCCTAACCCCGAAGCCTTACCCTAACCCTTAACCCTAATCCTAATCCTAACCATTAAACCTAACCCTAGCTCTTAAAGCTAACCCTAAACCTTACCCTCACGACTAGACCTAACCCTGACACTAACCTAACACCTAACCCTAACCAGAACCCCTAAAGCTAACCCTGAACCCTATCCCTAACCCTAGCAGTAAACTTTAACCCTAAACATAAGCCCAACCCGTAACCCTAATCCTATCCTTTTAGCCTAAAACTAACCCCTAAACCTAACCCCTATACCTCACCCTAACTCTAACCCCAATCCTAATTCTAACCATACCCCTTCATAAAACACTAACTCCTAACCGCTAACCCTAACACTAACCAAAAACCCTAATCACTAATCCCTAACCCTAACGCTTAACCTTTACCCTAACCGTTAACCCTCACCGTAAATGTTAACACTGACCCTAACCTGAATCTTTAACTCTAAGCCTAACCCTTAACCCTACAGGAAGGAAAACCCTTAATGCTAATGGGATCCCTTATCCCTAACCCTAGCACTACAGCTTAAAATAACCCTAAGCTTTGATCCTTAAACCTAACCCCTAACACTTACTTTAACCCCAAACCCTAACCCTAATCCTAAGCATTAAACCTAACCCTATCTCTTAAACCTAACGCTAGCCCTTACACTAACGCCTAGATCTAACCCTAAATCTAACCTACCGCCTAATCCTAACCTTAAGCCCTAATGCTAACTCTAACCCTGAACCCTAAACCTACCCGTAACCCTTAACACTAACCCTATCCGTGAACCTTAACCCTGACCCTAACCATTACCCGCACCCAATGATTTATCCCTGACCCTAACCCTAATACTTAATGATAACCCTAACAATAAACCCTAACCCTAAGCCCAACACTTAACCCTAATCCTATCCCTTAACCCTAACCCTAACCCTAACCCTAATGCTAACCCCTAAACGTAACCCTAACTGTGACCAGTAAACCTAACCCTAACCTCAAACACAAACCATAGCACATAACTCTAACCCTAAAACTAACCCTAACCCTAACCCTAACCCTAAACCCTAACTCTTAACCTTAACCCTAAGCGTTAACTCTCACGCTAACCTTTCATCCTAACCCTAATCCTAATCTTCAACCCTAAACCTAACACTTAACCCTAACCCTGTACCAAACCCTAACCCCTCATCTTAACCCTAACCGTAAACCTCAACCCTAAACCAAAGTGTAACCGTTAAACCTAAGAGTAACCTTTAACCCTAACCCTAAGCCCTAACCCTAAGCCCTCACCCTAACACTAAACTTCATCCTTAACCCTAACCAT
>NW_027182821.1:1190000-1195000 GCF_041146395.1 Eulemur rufifrons | reverse complement strand
ACCCTAACCCTAAGCCTAACCCTAATGCTACCCCCTAAACGTAACTCTAACCGTGACCAGTAAACTTAACCCTAACCTCTAACACAAACCATAGCACATAACTCTAACCCTAAAACTAACCCTAACCCTAACCCTAACCCCTAACTCTTAACCTTAACCCTAAGCGTTAACTCTCACGCTAACCTTTAATCCTAACCCTAATCCTAATCTTCAACCCTAAACCTAACACTTAACCCTAACCCTGTACCAAACCCTAACCCCTCATCTTAACCCTAACCGTAAACCTCAACCCTAAACCAAAGTGTAACCGTTAAACCTAAGAGTAACCTTTAACCCTAACCCTAAGCCCTAACCCTAAGCCCTCACCCTAACTCTAAATTTCATCCTTAACCCTAACCATAATCCTAACCATAAATCTAATTCTCAGACTTCTTGCTTTCTTAGAGTTTAGAAAGCCTGCAATCCTCCAATGCCATGAGTGAAAGGAGGCTCTTCCACTGTGTCCTCCATGAAACCCACGGACCCATACCCAGAGTATGATAGAGTGGGTTCCCGGGTACAATCCCAGCCCCCTAAACTCCCCCCGCCCGCCTAATGCAGACAGGGCCCGTGCGCTAAGCATAAACAATACCTTTAACAGATAACCCTAACCCTGAACATAACTCCCAACCCTGTTCCTATTTCTCCCCTTAACACGTAAACCTCACCGTGTGCCTAACTTTAACCTCTTATCCTAACGTTAATGCATAACGCATTTCCTGAGAACAACCCCTATCCCATAATTCTAACCCTATCTCCTAGTCTTCACTGTGACACCTAATCCCTAACCCTAATTCTAAACTGCTAACCCTAACCGTAACTCTACCTACAACCCTAACACTGACAGTAACCCTTACTTCTAACCCCAACGCTATGCCTAACAAAAACCCTAACCCTTGACCCTAACCCGTCACCCTAACCCCTAAGCCTTACCCTAACCCTTAACCCTAATCCTAATCCTAACCATTAAACCTAACCCTAGCTCTTAAAGCTAACCCTAAACCTTACCCTCACGACTAGACCTAACCCTGACACTAACCTAACACCTAACCCTAACCAGAACCCCTAAAGCTAACCCTGAACCCTATCCCTAACCCTAGCAGTAAACTTTAACCCCAAACCTAAGCCCAACCCGTAACCCTAATCCTATCCTTTTACCCTAAAACTAACCCCTAAACCTAACCCCTATACCTCACCCTAACTCTAACCCCAATCCTAATTCTAACCATACCCCTTCATAAAACACTAACTCCTAACCGCTAACCCTAACACTAACCAAAAACCCTAATCACTAATCCCTAACCCTAACGCTTAACCTTTACCCTAACCGTTAACCCTCACCCTAAATCTTAACACTGACCCTAACCTTAACCTTTAACTCTAAGCCTAACCCTTAACCCTACAGTAAGGAAGACCCTTAATGCTAATGGGATCCCTTATCCCTAACCCTAACACTACAGCTAAAAATAACCCTAACCTTTGATCCTTAAACCTAACCCCTAACACTTACTTTAACCCCAAACCCTAACCCTAATCCTAAGCATTAAACCTAACCCTATCTCTTAACCCTAACGCTAGCCCTTACACTAACGCCTAGATCTAACCCTAAATCTAACCTACCGCCTAATCCTAACCTTAAGCCCTAATGCTAACTCTAACCCTGAACCCTAAACCTACCCGTAACCCTTAACACTAACCCTATCCGTCAACCTTAACCCTGACCCTAACCATTACCCGCCCCCAGGCATTTAACCCTGACCCTAACCCTAATCCTTAATGATAACACTAACACTAAACCGTAACCCTAAGCCCAACACTTATCCCTAATCCTATCCCTTAACCCTAACCCTAATGCTAACCCCTAAACGTAACCCTAACCGTGACCAGTAAACCTATCCCTAACCTCTAACTCAAACCATAGCACTAAACTAACTAAAACTATCCCTATCCCTAAACCTAACCCTAAACCCTAACTCTTAACCTTAACCCTAAACGTTAACTCTCACGCTAACCTTTAATCCTAACCCTAATCCTAATCTTCAACACTAAACCTAACACTTAACCCTAACCCTGTACCAAAACCTAACCCCTCATCTTAACCCTAATCGTAAACCTCAACCCTAAACCAAAGTGTAACCGTTAAACCTAAGAGTAACCTTTAACCCTAACCCTAATCCCTAACCCTAAGCCCTCACCCTAACACTAAACTTCATCCTTAACCCTAACCATAATCCAACCCTAAATCTCATTCTCACACTTCTTCCTTTCTTAGAGTTTAGAACGCCTGCCATCCTCCCATGCCATGGGTGAAAGGAGGCTCTACCACTGTGTCCTGCATGAAACCCACGGGCCCATACCCAGAGTATGATAGAGTGGGATCCCGGGTACAATCCCAGGCCCCTAAAATCCCCCCGCCCGCCTAATGCAGACAGGGCCCGTGCGCTAAGCATAAACAATACCTTTAACAGATAACCCTAACCCTGAACATAACACCCAACCCTGTTCCTATTTCTCCCCTTAACACGAAAACCTCCCCGTGCGCCTAACTTTAACCTCTTATCCTAACGTTAATGCATAACCCATTTCCTGAGAACAACCGCTCTCCCATAATTCTAACCCTATCTCCTAGTCATCACTGTGACACCTAATCCCTAACCCTAATTCTAAACCGCTAACCCTAACCGTAACCCTACCTACAACCCTAACACTGACAGTAACCCTTACTTCTAACCCCAACGCTATGCCTAACAAAAACCCTAACCCTTGACCCTAACCCTTCACCCTAACCCCTAAGCCTTACCCTAACCCTTAAGCCTAATCCTAATCCTAACCATTAAACCTAACCCTGGCTCTTAAAGCTAACCCTAAACCTTACCCTCACGACTAGACCTAACCCTGACACTAACCTAACACCTAACCGTAACCAGAACCCCTAAAGCTAACCCTGAACCCTATCCCTAACCCTAGCAGTAAACCTTAACCCTAAACCTAAGCCCAACCCGTAACCCTAATCCTATCCTTTTACCCTAAAACTAACCCATGAACCTAACCTCTATAACTCACCCTAACTCTAACCCCAATCCTAATTCTAACCATACCCCTTCATAAAACACTAACTCCTAACCGCTAACCCTAACACTAACCAAAAACCCTAATCACTAATCCCTAACCCTAACGCTTAACCTTTACCCTAACCATTAACCCTCACCCTAAATCTTAACACTGACCCTAACCTGATCCTTTAACTCTAAGCCTAACCCTTAACCCTACAGTAAGGAAGACCCTTAATGCTAATGGGATCCCTTATGCCTAACCCTAACACTACAGCTAAAAATAACCCTAACCTTTGATCCTTAAACCTAACCCCTAACACTTACTTGAACCCCAAACCCTAACCCTAATCCTAAGCATTAAACCTATCCCTATCTCTTAACCCTAACGCTAGCCCTTACCCTAACGCCTAGATCTAACCCTAAATCTAACCTACCGCCTAATCCTAACCTTAAGCCCTAATGCTAACTCTAACCCTGAACACTAAACCTACCCATAACCCTTAACACTAACCCTATCCGTGAACCTTAACCCTGACCCTAACCATTACCCGCACCCAAGCATTTATCCCTGACCCTAACCCTAATACTTAATGATAACCCTAACACTAAACGCTAACCCTAAGCCCAACACTTAACCCTAATCCTATTCCTTAACCCTAACCCTAACCCTAACCCTAATGCTAACCCCTAAACGTAACCCTAACTGTGACCAGTAAACCTAACCCTAACCTCAAACACAAACCATAGCACATAACTCTAACCCTAAAACTAACCCTAACCCTAACCCTAACCGTAAACCCTAGCACTTAACCTTAACCCTAAGCGTTAACTCTCACGCTAACCTTTAATCCTAACCCTAATCCTAATCTTCAACCATAAACCTAACACTTAACCCTAACCCTGTACCAAACCCTAACCCCTCATCTTAACCCTAACCGTAAACTTCAACCCTAAACCAAAGTGTAACCGTTAAACCTAAGAGTAACCTTTAACCCTAACCCTAAGCCCTAACCCTAAGCCCTCACCCTAACACTAAACTTCATCCATAACCCTAACCATAATCCTACCCCTAAATCTAATTCTCAGACTTCTTGCTTTCTTAGAGTTTAGAAAGCCTGCAATCCTCCCTTGCCATGCGTGAAAGGAGACTCTACCACTGTGTCCTGCATGAAACCCACGGGCCCATACCCAGAGTATGATAGAGTGGGTTCCCGGGTACAATCGCAGCCCCCTAAACTCCCCCCGCCCGCCTAATGCAGACAGGGCCCGTGCGCTAAGCATAAACAATACCTTTAACAGATAACCCTAACCCTGAACATAACACCCAACCCTGTTCCTATTTCTCCCCTTAACACGTAAACCTCACCGTGCGCCTAACTTTAACCTCTTATCCTAACGTTAATGCATAACCCATTTCCTGAGAACAACCCCTATCCCATAATTCTAACCCTATCTCCTAGTCATCACTGTGACACCTAATCCCTAACCCTAATTCTAAACCGCTAACCCTAACCGTAACCCTACCTACAACCCTAACACTGACAGTAACCCTTACTTCTAACCCCAACGCTATGCCTAACAAAAACCCTAACCCTTGACCCTAACCCTTCACCCTAACACCTAAGCCTTACCCTAACCCTTAACCCTAATCCTAATCCTAACCATTAAACCTAACCCTAGCTCTTAAAGCTAACCCTAAACCTTACCGTCACGACTAGACCTAACCCTGACACTAACCTAACACCTAACCCTAACCAGAACCCCTAAAGCTAACCCTGAACCCTATCCCTAACCCTAGCAGTAAACTTTAACCCTAAACCTAAGCCCAACCCGTAACCCTAATCCTATCCTTTTACCCTAAAACTAACCCCTAAACCTAACCCCTACACCTCATGCTAACTCTAACCC
>NW_027182821.1:1125000-1177500 GCF_041146395.1 Eulemur rufifrons | reverse complement strand
CTTACCCTAACCCTTAACCCTAATCCTAATCCTAACCATTAAACCTAACCCTAGCTCTTAAAGCTAACCCTAAACCTTACCCTCATGACTAGACCTAACCCTGACACTAACTTAACACCTAACCCTAACCAGAACCCCTAAAGCTAACCCTGAACCCTATCCCTAACCCTAGCAGTGAACTTTAACCCTAAACCTAAGCCCAACCCGTAACCCTAATCCTATCCTTTTACCCTAAAACTAACCCCTAAACCTAACCCCTATACCTCACCCTAACTCTAACCCCAGTCCTAATTCTAACCATACCCCTTCATAAAACACTAACTCCTAACCGCTAACCCTAACACTAACCAAAAACCCTAATCACTAATCCCTAACCCTAACGCTTAACCTTTACCCTAACCGTTAACCCTCACCCTAAATCTTAACACTGACCCTAACCTTAACCTTTAACTCTAAGCCTAACCCTTAACCCTACAGTAAGGAAGACCCTTAATGCTAATGGGATCCCTTATCCCTAACCCTAACACTACAGCTAAAAATAACCCTAACCTTTGATCCTTAAACCTAACCCCTAACACTTACTTTAACCCCAAACCCTAACCCTAATCTAAGCATTAAACCTAACCCTATCTCTTAACCCTAACGCTAACCCTTACCCTAACGCCTAGATCTAACCCTAAATCTGACCTACCGCCTAATCCTAACCTTAAGCCCTAATGCTAACTCTAACCCTGAACCCTAAACCTACCCGTAACCCTTAACACTAACCCTATCCCTAACCCCCTTACCCTAACTCTGTTAACCCTAACCCTCAACCCTGACCCTAACCTTAAACCTTAATCCTAACCATGCGTGAGATGAGCCTCTGCCTTTGTCCTGCGTGACAGTTCAGGCCCAACACCCAGGGTACGATGAAGTGGGGACACAGCCTTGCTCCACACCCACAGTGCCCCGTACGTTAGACAGGGCCCGTGCCCTAACACACACCGTTAAACGTAAGCCCTAACCCTATCACTAAACCAAACCCTTCGTAAGCCCTGAATCGAACTCTTAACAGTAACCCTAATCCCTGACCCTTACTCTTGCCTCTCACCCTAAACCTAAACCAAACCACTAAACATAATCCTAATCTCTAACCCTAACAGTAATCCTAACCCTAATTCTAACCTAAAACTCTAACCCCTAAATCTAATCCTAGTCCCTAACACCTAACCTTACCCTAAACCGAATTCCAATTCTCAGAGTTCTTCAATTCAAAAACTTAAAAAAGCCTAGAATCCACCAATGCCGTGTCTGAGATGAGCGTCCGCCCCTATGTCCTGCATGACAGGCAGGCGCCAATGCCCAGGGTACTATGGAGTGGAGTCCTGGGGTCTGTAGGCTTGCTAAACTCCAGTTTGGAAGAATTGCTATAGTCATATATAGGGATGCTTACATTTACTTATAGAAAGCAACTATTGGTGTGTGATTTGTAGGCTTGCCTTACTCTAGTTTGGATGAAGAAGCTGAATCATATATAGGAATATTAGCTTTGAGTTAGAGGAAGCATCTATGGGGGGTGTTTTTTTGGCTTGTTAAACTCTGGTTTGGAAGTTCGAGAGTCTTATATAGGAACGATATCATTCATTCAGAGAAAGCAATTATAGGGAGTTGGTTTGTAGGCTTGCTAAGCTCTAGTTTGGAGGAAGGCGAGAGTCATATATAGAACGCTTACGTTCACATAAAGCGTCTACGGGGGGACGGATTCTAGGCTTCCTAAACTCTAGCTTGGAAAAAGAGGACAGTTATGTATAGGAACTCTCGGCGGGGGATTTGTAGCATTGCTAAAATCTTAGATTGGAAAAGTTGCGAGAGTCATACATAGGAATGTTAACATTCACTCAATGAAAGCAACTATAAGGGGTGCTTTCCAGGCTGGCTACACTCTAATTTGGAAAAAGTGCGACAGTCATATATAGGAAGGCTTATATTCACTCAGACAAAGCAATTATGTGTAGGTGTATAGTAGGCATGCTAACTCTAGTTTGGAAAATTTCGAGAGCCATGTATAGGAAAGCTTACAGTAACTTAGAGAAAGCAACGAACAGGGGTGGAGTGTAGACTTGCTAAACTCTAGTTTGGAGGAAGTGCCATAGTCATATATAGGAACGCTTAAATTCATTCAGAGAAAACAGCTGTCGGGGATTTGTTTGTAGACTTATTCAACTCTAGTTTGGAAGAAGTGCGAGAGACATATATAGGAATGTTTACATTGACTCAAAGAAAGCAACTATGGGGGAGTGTTATTTTGGCATGCCAGATGCTAGTTAGGAAGAAGTACAAGACTCATATATAGGAACGCTTACATTCACACAGCGAGAGCAACTACGGAGTAGTGTCAGGTAGACATGTTAAAGTCTAGCTTGGGAGAAGTTCCAGAGTCCTATATAGGAAAGGTAACAGCCACTTTGAAAAAGCAAGTCTTGGCGGGTGGTTTGTAGGCCTGCAAAACCTTGTTTTGGTTGAAGTGTGAGAATCATATATGAGAACGCTTACATTCACTCAGAGAAAGCAACGATGGGGTTGTTTGTAGGCTTACTAAACTGCAGTTTGGAAGAAGCACGAGAATCACATATAGGAGCACATACATTTTGACGCACTGAAAGTAACTATGGGGTGGTGTTTTATAGGCATGCTAAACTCTAGTTTGGATGAAGTTTGAGAATCACATATAAGAAAGCTTAGAGTCACTTAGAGAAAGCAAATCTCTGGGTGTGGAATGTAGGCCTGCTAAACTCTATTTTGGTTTAAGAGTGAGAGTCATATATGGGAAGGCTTACATTCCCTCAGAGAAAGCAACGACGGCGTGGTGGTTTGTAGGCATACTAAACTCTAGTTTGGAAGAAGTAGGAGAATGATATATGGGAACGCTTACATTCGCGTAGAGAAAGCAATTATGGGGTGGCGTTTTTGTAGCCATGCTAATCTCTAGTTTGGAAGAAGTTAAGGAGTAATATATAGGAAAGGGTACAGTCATAGAAACCAACTCTCGGGGGATGTTTTGTACACCTGCAAAACTCCAGTTTGGAAGAATGGGGAGAGTCATATTGGGGACCGCGTGCATTCACTCAGAGAAATCAACGATGGGATTGTGATTTGTAGGCATAGTCAACTCTAGTTTGGAAGAAGTACGAGAATCGTATATAGGAAAGCTTACCTTCACGCAGAGAAAGCAACTATGGAGTGATGTTTGTATGCCTACTAAAATATAGTTTGGAGGAAGTTCGAGAGCCATATCTGGGAAGCTTACAGTCACTTAGAGAAAGCAACTCTCGGGGGTGTTTCGTAGGCCTGCTAAACTCTATTTTCAATGAAGTGTTAGAATAATATATGGGAACTCAGTGAAAGCAACGTTGTGGTTGTGGTTCCTAGGCATAATAACCTGTAATTTGGAAGAAGCAAGAGAATCACATGTAGAACCGCTTACATTCCGGCACCGAATGCAACTATGGGGTGGTGTTTTGTAGGGTGCAAAACTCTAGTTTGGACGAAGTTTGAGAGTCATATATAGGAAAGTTTAAAGTCACGTAGAGAAAGCAACTCTCTGGGTGTGGAATGTAGAGTTATTTTGGTTGAAATAGTTATTTTGGTTGAAGTGTGAGAGTCATATATGGGAACGCTTACATTCACTCAGAGAAAACAACGTTTGGGTGGTGGTTTGTAGGGCATACTAAACTGTAGTTTGGAAGAAGTACGAGAGTCCTATATAGGAACACTTACATTCACACAGAGAAAGCACTTATGGCATCAGGTTTTGTAGGCATGCTAAACTGCAGTTTGGAAGAAGTTGGAGAACCTTATACAGGAAAGATTACCGTCACCTAGGGAAAGCAACTCTCGGGAGATTTTTTTTGTACACATGCTAAACTCTAATTTGGATGAAGTGTGAGAGTCAAACATGGGACCCCTTACATTCCTTCAGAGAAACAACACTGGGGTGGTTTTTGTAGGCATACTAAATAGTTTGGAAGAAGTACGAGAATGATATTTGGGAAGGCTTACATTCACACAGAGAAAGCAACTACGGGGTGGTGTTTTGTAAGCATGCTATAGTTTGGAAGAAGTTCTAAACCTGAACAGTCACTTAGAGAAAGCAACTCTTGGTGGGTGATTTTTAGGTCTGCTAAATTGTATTTTGAAAGAAGTACCAGAGTCATATATACTAATGCTTACATTCATGCAAAGAAAAAACCATGGGGTGATGTTTTGTGGGCATGTTAACCTGTAGTTTGGAAGAAGTTGGAGAGTCTTATTTAGGAAAGCTTACAGTCACCTAGAGAAAGTAACTCTCGGGAGAGCCTTTCTAGGCCTGCTAAACTCTACTTTGCATCAATTGTGAGAGTCAAACATGGGAATGCTTTCATTCATTCAGAGAACGCAACGTTTGGGTGGTGGTTTGTAGGCATTCTAAACTGTATTTTGGAGGAAGTACGAGAGTCATGTATATGAACGCTTACATTCAGGCAGAGAAAGCAACTCTGGGGTCGTATTTTGTTGGCATGCTAAACTGTGGTTTGGAAGAAGTTCGAGAGTCTTATATAGGAAAGATTACAGTGACACAGAGAAAACAACTCTTGGAAGTTTATTGGTAGGCCTGCTAAACTCTAACTTGGATGAAATGTGAGAACACTTGCATTCATTCACTCAGAGAAAGAAACATGGTGATGGTTTGAAGGCATAATAACTGTAGTTGGGAAGAAGTAGGAGGGTCATATATATGAACCGTTACATTCACGCAGAGAACGCAACTGTGGGGTGACGATGTATGCATGTTAATCTGTAGTTTGGAGGAAGTGCGAGAGTCATATCTGGGGAAAATTACAGTCACTTAGGGAAAGGAACCATCCTGGGTTGGTTTGTAGATCTGCTAAATTCTATTTTGGAAACAGAGTGTGAGTCATATATGGGAACGCTTATGTTCACTCATAGAAAGCAACCACTGCGTGGTGTTTTGTTGGCATGGTGTAGTTTGAAAGAAGTTGGAGATTCTTATATAGGAAAGTTTACACTCACCTAGAGAAAGCAACTCACGGGGTGTTGTTTGTAGGCCTGCTAAACTCTAATTTAGATGAAGTGAGAGAGGCATATATATGAACGCTTATATTGATGCAGAGAAAGCAACTATGGGGTGGTGTTTTGTAGGCATGCTAAAATATAGTTTGGAAGAAGTTCGAAAACAGACAGTCACTTAGAGAAAGCCACTCTCGGCGGTTGATTTTTCGGTGTGCTAAATTGTATATTGAAAGAAGTACCAGAGTCATATATACAAACGCTTACATTCATGCAGAGAAAGCAACTCTGGGGTGGTGTTTTCTAGGCATGCTAAACTGTAGTTTGGACGAAGTTTGAGAATCACATATAAGAAAGCTTAGAGTCGCTTAAAGCAAATATCTGGGTGTGGAATGTAGGCGTGCTAAACTCTATTTTGGTTTCGGAGTGAGAGTCATATCTGGGAAGGCTTACATTCGCTCAGAGAAAGCAACGATGGTGTGGTGGTTTGTAGGCATACTGAACTCTAGTTTGGAAGATGTAGGAGAATGATATATGGGAACGCTTACATTCATGCAGAGAAAGCAATTATGGGGTGGTTTCTTTGTACCCATGCTAACCTCTAGTTTAGAAGAAGTTACATAGGAAAGCGTACACTCATTTATAGAAACCAACTTTCGGTGGATGGACGGTAGGCCTGCAAAACTCTACTTTGGAAGAAGGGGGAGAGTCATATTGGGGCCACGTACATTGACTCAGAGAAATCAACGATGGGGTTGTGGTTTGTAGGCATACTAAACTCTAGTTTGGAAGAAGGACGAGAATCATATATAGGAACGCTTACATTCATGCAGAGAAAGCAACTATGGAGTGATGTTTGTATGCCTACTAAACGATAGTTTGGAGGATGTTCGAGAGTCATATCTGGAAAGCTTACAGTCATTTACAGAAAGCAACTCTCTGGGGGTGGTTCGTAGGCCTGCTAAACTCTATTTTCAATGAAGTGTTCGAATCATATACAGGAACGCTTACATTCACTCAGAGAAAGCAAGGTTGGGGTGGCCGTTTTTGAGCATACTAAACTCTACTTTGGAAGAGGTACGAGAGACAAATACTAACGCTTACATTAACACAGAGAAAGCAAATACGGGGTGCTGTAGTGCAGGCATGCTAAACTATAGATTAGAAGAAGTTCGAAAGCTGACAGTCACTTAGAGAAAGCAACTCTTGGCGGGTGATTTTTAGGTCTGCTAAATTGTATTTTGAAAGACGTACCAGAGTCATATACAAACGCTTACATTCACGCAGAGAAAGAAACTATGGGGTGATGTGTTGTGGGGATGCTAAACTGCAGTTTGGAAGGTGTTCGAGAGTGTTATATAGGATAGCTTACAGTCACCTAGAGAAAGCAACACTCGGGACAGCTTTACAAGCCTCTAAACACTAATTAGCAGCAATTGTGAGAGTCAAACATGGGAACGCTTACATTCACTCAGAGAACGCAACGTTTGGGTGGCTGGTTTTTAAGCATTCTAAACTGTATTTTGGAGGAAGTAGGAGAGTCATATATACGAATGCTTACATTCACGCAGAGAAAGCAACTCTGTGGTCGTATTTTGTTGGCATGCCAAACTGTGGTTTGGAAGAAGTTCGAGAGCCTTATATAGGAAAGATTACAGTGACACAGAGAAAACAACTCTCTGTAGTTTCTTGGTAGGTCTGCTAAACTGTGATTTGGATGAAGTGTGAGAACGCTTGCATTCACTCAGAGAAAGAACTTTGTCGTGGTGGTTTGTAGGAATAACAACTGTAGTTCGAAGAAGTAGGAGAGTCATATATGAACGGTTACATTCACGCAGAGAAAGCAACTGTGGGGTGGCGTATGTAATCATCATAATCTGTAGTTTGGAGGAAGTTCGAGAGTCATATCTGGGGAAAATTAGAGTCACATAGAGAAAGGAACAATCGGGGGCTGGTGTGTAGGTCTGCTAAATTCTATTTTGGAAGAAGAGTGAGAGTCATATATGGGAACGCTTATGTTGACTCAGAGAAATCAACGATGGGACGCTGTATTGTTGGCATGCTAAACTGTAGTTTGGAAGAAGTTCGAGAGTCTTATATAGGAAAGTTTACAGTCACCTAGAGAAAGCAACTCACAGGAGGTGGTTTGTAAGCCGCTAAACTCTAATTTGGATGAAGTGAAAGAGGCATACATGGATACGCTTCATTCACTCAGAGAAAGGGAAATTGGGGTGCCGGTTGGTAGGTATACTAACTCCAGTTTGGAAGAAGTACTAGAGTCATATATATGAACACTTATATGGACGCAGAGAAAGCAACTATGGGGTGGTGTTTTGTAGGCCTGCTAAAATATAGTTTGGAAGAAGTTCGAAAGCAGACAGTCAGAGAAAGCAACTCTCGGCGGTTCATTTTTCGGTCTGCTGAATTGTATTTTGAAAGAAATACCAGAGTCATATATTCAAACGCTTACATTCATGCAGAGAAAGCAACTCTGGGGTGGTGTTTTCTAGGCATGCTAAACTCTAGTTTGGACGAAGTTTGGAATCACATATAAGAAAGCTTAGAGTCGCTTAAAGCAAATCTCTGGGTTTGGAATGTAGGCGTGCTAAACTCTATTTTGGTTTCGGAGTGAGAGTCATATATGGGAAGGCTTACATTCCCTCAGAGAAAGCAACGATGGTGTGGTGGTTTGTAGGCATACTGAACTCTAGTTTGGAAGAAGTAGGAGAATGATATATGGGAACGCTTACATTCATGCAGAGAAAGCAATTATGGGGTGGCTTTTTTGTAGCCATGCTAATCTCTATTTTGCAAGAAGTTAAAGAGAAATATATAGGAAAGCGTACCGTCATTTAGAGAAACCAACTTTCGGGGGATGGTTTGTAGGCCTGCAAAACTCTACTTTGGAAGAAGGGGGAGAATCATATAGGGGGCTGGGTACATTCACTCGGAGAAATCAACGATGGGGTTGTGGTTTGTAGGCATACTAAACTCTAGTTTGGAAGAAGGACGAGAATCATATATAGGAACGCTTACATTCATGCAGAGAAAGCAACTATGGAGTGATGTTTGTATGCCTACTAAACGATAGATTGGAGGATGTTCGAGAGTCATATCTGGAAAGCTTACAGTCATTTACAGAAAGCAACTCTCTGGGGGTGGTTCGTAGGCCTGCTAAACTCTATTTTCAATGAAGTGTTCGAATCATATACAGGAACGCTTACATTCACTCAGAGAAAGCAACGTTGGGGTGGCCGTTTTTGAGCATACTAAACTCTACTTTGGAAGAGGTACGAGAGACAAATACTAACGCTTACATTAACACAGAGAAAGCAAATACGGGGTGCTGTAGTGCAGGCATGCTAAACTATAGATTAGAAGAAGTTCGAAAGCTGACAGTCACTTAGAGAAAGCAACTCTTGGCGGGTGATTTTTAGGTCTGCTAAATTGTATTTTGAAAGACGTACCAGAGTCATATACAAACGCTTACATTCACGCAGAGAAAGAAACTATGGGGTGATGTGTTGTGGGGATGCTAAACTGCAGTTTGGAAGGTGTTCGAGAGTGTTATATAGGATAGCTTACAGTCACCTAGAGAAAGCAACACTCGGGACAGCTTTACAAGCCTCTAAACACTAATTAGCAGCAATTGTGAGAGTCAAACATGGGAACGCTTACATTCACTCAGAGAACGCAACGTTTGGGTGGCTGGTTTTTAAGCATTCTAAACTGTATTTTGGAGGAAGTAGGAGAGTCATATATACGAATGCTTACATTCACGCAGAGAAAGCAACTCTGTGGTCGTATTTTGTTGGCATGCCAAACTGTGGTTTGGAAGAAGTTCGAGAGCCTTATATAGGAAAGATTACAGTGACACAGAGAAAACAACTCTCTGTAGTTTCTTGGTAGGTCTGCTAAACTGTGATTTGGATGAAGTGTGAGAACGCTTGCATTCACTCAGAGAAAGAACTTTGTCGTGGTGGTTTGTAGGAATAACAACTGTAGTTCGAAGAAGTAGGAGAGTCATATATGAACGGTTACATTCACGCAGAGAAAGCAACTGTGGGGTGGCGTATGTAATCATCATAATCTGTAGTTTGGAGGAAGTTCGAGAGTCATATCTGGGGAAAATTAGAGTCACATAGAGAAAGGAACAATCGGGGGCTGGTGTGTAGGTCTGCTAAATTCTATTTTGGAAGAAGAGTGAGAGTCATATATGGGAACGCTTATGTTGACTCAGAGAAATCAACGATGGGACGCTGTATTGTTGGCATGCTAAACTGTAGTTTGGAAGAAGTTCGAGAGTCTTATATAGGAAAGTTTACAGTCACCTAGAGAAAGCAACTCACAGGAGGTGGTTTGTAAGCCGCTAAACTCTAATTTGGATGAAGTGAAAGAGGCATACATGGATACGCTTCATTCACTCAGAGAAAGGTAAATTGGGGTGCCGGTTTGTAGGTATACTAACTCCAGTTTGGAAGAAGTACTAGAGTCATATATATGAACACTTATATGGACGCAGAGAAAGCAACTATGGGGTGGTGTTTTGTAGGCCTGCTAAAATATAGTTTGGAAGAAGTTCGAAAGCAGACAGTCAGAGAAAGCAACTCTCGGCGGTTCATTTTTCGGTCTGCTGAATTGTATTTTGAAAGAAATACCAGAGTCATATATTCAAACGCTTACATTCATGCAGAGAAAGCAACTCTGGGGTGGTGTTTTCTAGGCATGCTAAACTCTAGTTTGGACGAAGTTTGGAATCACATATAAGAAAGCTTAGAGTCGCTTAAAGCAAATCTCTGGGTTTGGAATGTAGGCGTGCTAAACTCTATTTTGGTTTCGGAGTGAGAGTCATATATGGGAAGGCTTACATTCCCTCAGAGAAAGCAACGATGGTGTGGTGGTTTGTAGGCATACTGAACTCTAGTTTGGAAGAAGTAGGAGAATGATATATGGGAACGCTTACATTCATGCAGAGAAAGCAATTATGGGGTGGCTTTTTTGTAGCCATGCTAATCTCTATTTTGCAAGAAGTTAAAGAGAAATATATAGGAAAGCGTACCGTCATTTAGAGAAACCAACTTTCGGGGGATGGTTTGTAGGCCTGCAAAACTCTACTTTGGAAGAAGGGGGAGAATCATATAGGGGGCTGGGTACATTCACTCGGAGAAATCAACGATGGGGTTGTGGTTTGTAGGCATACTAAACTCTAGTTTGGAAGAAGGACGAGAATCATATATAGGAACGCTTACATTCATGCAGAGAAAGCAACTATGGAGTGATGTTTGTATGCCTACTAAACGATAGATTGGAGGATGTTCGAGAGTCATATCTGGAAAGCTTACAGTCATTTACAGAAAGCAACTCTCTGGGGGTGGTTCGTAGGCCTGCTAAACTCTATTTTCAATGAAGTGTTCGAATCATATACAGGAACGCTTACATTCACTCAGAGAAAGCAACGTTGGGGTGGCCGTTTTTGAGCATACTAAACTCTACTTTGGAAGAGGTACGAGAGACAAATACTAACGCTTACATTAACACAGAGAAAGCAAATACGGGGTGCTGTAGTGCAGGCATGCTAAACTATAGATTAGAAGAAGTTCGAAAGCTGACAGTCACTTAGAGAAAGCAACTCTTGGCGGGTGATTTTTAGGTCTGCTAAATTGTATTTTGAAAGACGTACCAGAGTCATATACAAACGCTTACATTCACGCAGAGAAAGAAACTATGGGGTGATGTGTTGTGGGGATGCTAAACTGCAGTTTGGAAGGTGTTCGAGAGTGTTATATAGGATAGCTTACAGTCACCTAGAGAAAGCAACACTCGGGACAGCTTTACAAGCCTCTAAACACTAATTAGCAGCAATTGTGAGAGTCAAACATGGGAACGCTTACATTCACTCAGAGAACGCAACGTTTGGGTGGCTGGTTTTTAAGCATTCTAAACTGTATTTTGGAGGAAGTAGGAGAGTCATATATACGAATGCTTACATTCACGCAGAGAAAGCAACTCTGTGGTCGTATTTTGTTGGCATGCCAAACTGTGGTTTGGAAGAAGTTCGAGAGCCTTATATAGGAAAGATTACAGTGACACAGAGAAAACAACTCTCTGTAGTTTCTTGGTAGGTCTGCTAAACTGTGATTTGGATGAAGTGTGAGAACGCTTGCATTCACTCAGAGAAAGAACTTTGTCGTGGTGGTTTGTAGGAATAACAACTGTAGTTCGAAGAAGTAGGAGAGTCATATATGAACGGTTACATTCACGCAGAGAAAGCAACTGTGGGGTGGCGTATGTAATCATCATAATCTGTAGTTTGGAGGAAGTTCGAGAGTCATATCTGGGGAAAATTAGAGTCACATAGAGAAAGGAACAATCGGGGGCTGGTGTGTAGGTCTGCTAAATTCTATTTTGGAAGAAGAGTGAGAGTCATATATGGGAACGCTTATGTTGACTCAGAGAAATCAACGATGGGACGCTGTATTGTTGGCATGCTAAACTGTAGTTTGGAAGAAGTTCGAGAGTCTTATATAGGAAAGTTTACAGTCACCTAGAGAAAGCAACTCACAGGAGGTGGTTTGTAAGCCGCTAAACTCTAATTTGGATGAAGTGAAAGAGGCATACATGGATACGCTTCATTCACTCAGAGAAAGGTAAATTGGGGTGCCGGTTTGTAGGTATACTAACTCCAGTTTGGAAGAAGTACTAGAGTCATATATATGAACACTTATATGGACGCAGAGAAAGCAACTATGGGGTGGTGTTTTGTAGGCCTGCTAAAATATAGTTTGGAAGAAGTTCGAAAGCAGACAGTCAGAGAAAGCAACTCTCGGCGGTTCATTTTTCGGTCTGCTGAATTGTATTTTGAAAGAAATACCAGAGTCATATATTCAAACGCTTACATTCATGCAGAGAAAGCAACTCTGGGGTGGTGTTTTCTAGGCATGCTAAACTCTAGTTTGGACGAAGTTTGGAATCACATATAAGAAAGCTTAGAGTCGCTTAAAGCAAATCTCTGGGTTTGGAATGTAGGCGTGCTAAACTCTATTTTGGTTTCGGAGTGAGAGTCATATATGGGAAGGCTTACATTCCCTCAGAGAAAGCAACGATGGTGTGGTGGTTTGTAGGCATACTGAACTCTAGTTTGGAAGAAGTAGGAGAATGATATATGGGAACGCTTACATTCATGCAGAGAAAGCAATTATGGGGTGGCTTTTTTGTAGCCATGCTAATCTCTATTTTGCAAGAAGTTAAAGAGAAATATATAGGAAAGCGTACCGTCATTTAGAGAAACCAACTTTCGGGGGATGGTTTGTAGGCCTGCAAAACTCTACTTTGGAAGAAGGGGGAGAATCATATAGGGGGCTGGGTACATTCACTCGGAGAAATCAACGATGGGGTTGTGGTTTGTAGGCATACTAAACTCTAGTTTGGAAGAAGGACGAGAATCATATATAGGAACGCTTACATTCATGCAGAGAAAGCAACTATGGAGTGATGTTTGTATGCCTACTAAACGATAGATTGGAGGATGTTCGAGAGTCATATCTGGAAAGCTTACAGTCATTTACAGAAAGCAACTCTCTGGGGGTGGTTCGTAGGCCTGCTAAACTCTATTTTCAATGAAGTGTTCGAATCATATACAGGAACGCTTACATTCACTCAGAGAAAGCAACGTTGGGGTGGCCGTTTTTGAGCATACTAAACTCTACTTTGGAAGAGGTACGAGAGACAAATACTAACGCTTACATTAACACAGAGAAAGCAAATACGGGGTGCTGTAGTGCAGGCATGCTAAACTATAGATTAGAAGAAGTTCGAAAGCTGACAGTCACTTAGAGAAAGCAACTCTTGGCGGGTGATTTTTAGGTCTGCTAAATTGTATTTTGAAAGACGTACCAGAGTCATATACAAACGCTTACATTCACGCAGAGAAAGAAACTATGGGATGATGTGTTGTGGGGATGCTAAACTGCAGTTTGGAAGGTGTTCGAGAGTGTTATATAGGATAGCTTACAGTCACCTAGAGAAAGCAACACTCGGGACAGCTTTACAAGCCTCTAAACACTAATTAGCAGCAATTGTGAGAGTCAAACATGGGAACGCTTACATTCACTCAGAGAACGCAACGTTTGGGTGGCTGGTTTTTAAGCATTCTAAACTGTATTTTGGAGGAAGTAGGAGAGTCATATATACGAATGCTTACATTCACGCAGAGAAAGCAACTCTGTGGTCGTATTTTGTTGGCATGCTAAACTGTGGTTTGGAAGAAGTTCGAGAGCCTTATATAGGAAAGATTACAGTGACACAGAGAAAACAACTCTCTGTAGTTTCTTGGTAGGTCTGCTAAACTGTGATTTGGATGAAGTGTGAGAACGCTTGCATTCACTCAGAGAAAGAACTTTGTCGTGGTGGTTTGTAGGAATAACAACTGTAGTTCGAAGAAGTAGGAGAGTCATATATGAACGGTTACATTCACGCAGAGAAAGCAACTGTGGGGTGGCGTATGTAATCATCATAATCTGTAGTTTGGAGGAAGTTCGAGAGTCATATCTGGGGAAAATTAGAGTCACATAGAGAAAGGAACAATCGGGGGCTGGTGTGTAGGTCTGCTAAATTCTATTTTGGAAGAAGAGTGAGAGTCATATATGGGAACGCTTATGTTGACTCAGAGAAATCAACGATGGGACGCTGTATTGTTGGCATGCTAAACTGTAGTTTGGAAGAAGTTCGAGAGTCTTATATAGGAAAGTTTACAGTCACCTAGAGAAAGCAACTCACAGGAGGTGGTTTGTAAGCCGCTAAACTCTAATTTGGATGAAGTGAAAGAGGCATACATGGATACGCTTCATTCACTCAGAGAAAGGTAAATTGGGGTGCCGGTTTGTAGGTATACTAACTCCAGTTTGGAAGAAGTACTAGAGTCATATATATGAACGCTTATATGGACGCAGAGAAAGCAACTATGGGGTGGTGTTTTGTAGGCCTGCTAAAATATAGTTTGGAAGAAGTTCGAAAGCAGACAGTCACTTAGAGAAAGCAACTCTCGGCGGTTCATTTTTCGGTCTGCTGAATTGTATTTTGAAAGAAATACCAGAGTCATATATTCAAACGCTTACATTCATGCAGAGAAAGCAACTCTGGGGTGGTGTTTTCTAGGCATGCTAAACTCTAGTTTGGACGAAGTTTGGAATCACATATAAGAAAGCTTAGAGTCGCTTAAAGCAAATGTCTGGGTGTGGAATGTAGGCGTGCTAAACTCTATTTTGGTTTCGGAGTGAGAGTCATATATGGGAAGGCTTACATTCCCTCAGAGAAAGCAACGATGGTGTGGTGGTTTGTAGGCATACTGAACTCTAGTTTGCAAGAAGTAGGAGAATGATATATGGGAACGCTTACATTCATGCAGAGAAAGCAATTATGGGGTGGCTTTTTTGTAGCCATGCTAATCTCTATTTTGCAAGAAGTTAAAGAGAAATATATAGGAAAGCGTACCGTCATTTAGAGAAACCAACTTTCGGGGGATGGTTTGTAGGCCTGCAAAACTCTACTTTGGAAGAAGGGGGAGAATCATATGGGGGACTGGGTACATTCACTCGGAGAAATCAACGATGGGGTTGTGGTTTGTAGGCATACTAAACTCTAGTTTGGAAGAAGGACGAGAATCATATATAGGAACGCTTACATTCATGCAGAGAAAGCAACTATGGAGTGATGTTTGTATGCCTACTAAACGATAGATTGGAGGATGCTCGAGAGTCATATCTGGAAAGCTTACAGTCATTTACAGAAAGCAACTCTCTGGGGGTGGTTCGTAGGCCTGCTAAACTCTATTTTCAATGAAGTGTTCGAATCATATACAGGAACGCTTACATTCACTCAGAGAAAGCAACGTTGGGGTGGTCGTTTTTGAGCATACTAAACTCTACTTTGGAAGAGGTACGAGAGACATAAATACGAACGCTTACATTAACACAGAGAAAGCAAATACGGGGTGCTGTAGTGCAGGCATGCTAAACTATAGATTAGAAGAAGTTCGAAAGCTGACAGTCACTTAGAGAAAGCAACTCTTGGCGGGTGATTTTTAGGTCTGCTAAATTGTATTTTGAAAGACGTACCAGAGTCATATACAAACGCTTACATTCACGCAGAGAAAGAAACTATGGGGTGATGTGTTGTGGGGATGCTAAACTGCAGTTTGAAAGGAGTTCGAGAGTGTTATATAGGATAGCTTACAGTCACCTAGAGAAAGCAACACTCGGGACAGCTTTACAAGCATCTAAACACTAATTAGCAGCAATTGTGAGAGTCAAACCTGGGAACGCTTACATTCACTCAGAGAACGCAACGTTTGGGGGGTGGTTTGTAGGCATAATAACTGTAGTTCGGAAGAAGTAGGAGAGTCATATATATGAACGGTTACATTCACGCAGAGAAAGAAACTGTTGGGTGGTGTATGTACGCATGTTAATCTATACTTTGGAGGAAGTTCGAGCGTCATATCTGGGGAAAATTGCAGTCACTTAGAGAAAGCAACAATCAGGGGCCGTTTTGTAGATCTGCTAAATTCTATTTTGGAAGAAGAGTGAAATTCATATGTGGGAACGCTTATGTTCACTCAGAGAAATCAACGATGGGGCAGTGTTTCGTTGGGATGCTAAAGTGTAGTTTGGAAGAAGTTCGCGAGTCTTATATAAGAAAGCTTACAGTCACCTAGAGAAAGTAACTCTCGGCAGATTGTTTCTAAGCGTGCTAAACTCTAATTTGCATCAATTGTGAGAGTCAAACATGGGAACGCTTACATTCACTCAGAGAACGCAACGTTTGGGTGGTTGTTTGTAAGCATTCTAAACTGTATTTTGGAGGAAGTAGGAGAGTCATATATACGAATGCTTACATTCACGCAGAGAAAGCAACTCTGTGATCGTATTTTGTTGGCATGCCAAACTGTGGTTTGGAAGAAGTTCGAGAGCCTTATATAGGAAAGATTACAGTGACACAGAGAAAACAACTCTCTGTAGTTTCTTGGTAGGTCTGCTAAACTGTGATTTGGATGAAGTGTGAGAACGCTTGCATTCACTCAGAGAAAGAACTTTGTCGTGGTGGTTTGTAGGAATAACAACTGTAGTTCGAAGAAGTAGGAGAGTCATATATGAACGGTTACATTCACGCAGAGAAAGCAACTGTGGGGTGGCGTATGTAATCATCATAATCTGTAGTTTGGAGGAAGTTCGAGAGTCATATCTGGGGAAAATTAGAGTCATTTAGAGAAAGGAACAATCGGGGGCTGGTGTGTAGGTCTGCTAAATTCTATTTTGGAAAAAGAGTGAGAGTCATATATGGGAACGCTTATGTTGACTCAGAGAAATCAACGATGGGGCGCTGTATTGTTGGCATGCTAAACTGTAGTTTGGAAGAAGTTCGAGAGTCTTATATAGGAAAGTTTACAGTCACCTAGAGAAAGCAACTCACAGGAGGTGGTTTGTAAGCCGCTAAACTCTAATTTGGATGAAGTGAAAGAGGCATACATGGATACGCTTCATTCACTCAGAGAAAGGGAAATTGGGGTGCCGGTTTGTAGGTATACTAACTCCAGTTTGGAAGAAGTACTAGAGTCATATATATGAACGCTTATATGGACGCAGAGAAAGCAACTATGGGGTGGTGTTTTGTAGGCCTGCTAAAATATAGTTTGGAAGAAGTTCGAAAGCAGACAGTCACTTAGAGAAAGCAACTCTTGGCGGTGGATTTTTAGGTCTGCTAAATTGTATTTTGAAAGAAGTACCAGAGTCATATATTCAAACGCTTACATTCATGCAGAGAAAGGAACAGTGGGGTGGTGTTTTCTAGGCGTGCTAAACTCTAGTTTGGACGAAGTTTGAGAATCACATATAAGAAAGCTTAGAGTCACTTAGAGAAAGCAAATCTCTGGGTGTGGAATGTAGGCGTGCTAAACTCTATTTTGGTTTAGATTGAGAGTCATATATGGAAAGGGATACATTCACTCAGAGAAAGCAACGATGGTGTGGTGGTTTGTAGGCATACTAAACTCTAGTTTGGAAGAAGTAGGAAAATGATATATGGGAACGCTTACATTCATGCAGAGAAAGCAATTATGGGGTGGCTTTTTTGTACCCATGCTAATCTCTAGTTTGGAAGAAGTTATATAGGAAAGCGTACACTCATTTATAGAAACCAACTTTCAGGGGATGAAGGGTAGGCCTGCAAAACTCTACTTTGGAAGAAGTGGGAGAGTCATATTGGGGACCACGTACATTGACTCAGAGAAATGGAGGATGGGGTTGTGTTTTGTAGGCATTCTAAACTCTAGTTTGGAGAAAGTACGAGAATCATATATAGGAACGCTTACATTCATGCAGAGAAAGCAACTATGGAGTGAGGTTTGTATGCCTACTAAACTATAGTTTGGAGGAAGTTTAGAATCTTATATAGCAAAGCTTACAGTCACCTAGAGAGAGCAACTCTTGGGAGATGATTTCAAAGCCTGATAATTTGCACCAACTCTTAAAGTCAAGTATGGGAAGGTTTACATCCACTCAGAACGCAAGGTTTGGGTTGCAGTTTGTGGCCTTAATTGTAGTTCGGAAGAAGTAGGAAAGTCATATATTATGAACGGTTACATTCACGCAGACAAACCATCTATGGAGTGATGTGTGTATGCCTACTAAACTATAGTATGGAGGATGTTCGAGAGTCATATCTGGAAAGCTTACAGTCATTTAGAGAAAGGAACTCTCAGGGGGTGGTTCGTAGGCCTGCTAAACTCTATTTTCAAAGAAGTGTTAAAATCATATACAGGAACGCTTACATTCACTCAGAGAAAGCAAAGTTGGGGTGGCCGTTTGTGAGCATACTAAACTCTACTTTGGAAGAGGTACAAGAGACATAAATACGAACGCTTACATTAACACAGAGAAAGCAAATACGGGGTGCTGTAGTGCAGGCATGCTAAACTATAGAATGGAAGAAGTTCGAAAGCTGACAGTCACTTAGAGAAAGCAACTCTTGGCGGGTGATTTTTTAAGTCTGCTAAATTGTATTTTGAAAGACGTGTCAGAGTCTTATATACAAACGCTTACATTCATGCGTAGAAAGAAACTATGGGGTGATGTGTTGTGGGGATGTTAAACTGCAGTTTGGAAGAAGTTCGAGAGTGTTATGTAGGATAGCTTACAGTCACCTAGAGAAAGCAACACTCAGGAGAGCTTTGCAAGCCTGCTAAACTCTAACAAGCAGCGATTGTGAGAGTCAAACATGGGAACGCTTACATTCACTCAGAGAACACAACGTTTGGGTGGTGGTTTGTAGGCATAATAACTGTAGTTCGGAAGAAGTAGGAGAGTCATATATGAACGGTTACATTCACGCAGAGAAAGCAACTGTTGGGTGGCGTATGTATGCATGCTAATCTGTAGTTTGGAGGAATTTCGAGAGTCATATCTGGGGAAAATTACAGTCACTTAGAGAAAGCAACCATCGGGGGGCCATTTTGTAGATCTGCTAAATTCTATTTTGAAAGAAGAATGAGAGTCATATATGGGAACGCTTATGATCACGAAGAGAAATCAACTATGGGGCGGTGTTTTGTTGGCATGCTAAACTGTAGTTTGGAAGAAGTTCGCGAGTCTTACATAGGAAAGTTTACAGTCACCCAGAGAAAGCAACTCTCGGGAGATTGTTTCTAAGCATGCTAAATTCTAGATTGCATCAATTGTGAGAGTCAAACATGGGAACGCTTACATTGACTCAGAGAACGCAACGTTTGGGTGGTGGTTTGTAAGCATTCTAAACTGTATTTTGGAGGAAGTAGGAGAGTCATATATACGAATGCTTACATTCACGCAGAGAAAGCAACTCTGTGATCGTATTTTGTTGGCATGCTAAACTGTGGTTTGGAAGAAGTTCGAGAGCCTTACATAGGAAAGATTACAGTGACACAGAGAAAAACAAATCTCTGTAGTTTGTTGGTAGGTCTGCTAAACTGTAATTTGGATGAAGTGTGAGAACGCTTGCATTCACTCACAGAAAGAACGTTGTCGTGATGGTTTGTAGGAATAAATGCTGTAGTTCAAAAGAAGTAGGAGAGTCATATATGAACGGTTACATTCACGCAGAGAAAGCAACTGTGGGGTGGCCTATGTAATCATCATAATCTAGTTTGGAGAAAGTTCGAGAGTCATATGTGGGAAAAATTAAAGTCACCTAGAGAATTGGAACCATCGGGTGTTGTGTAGGTCTGCTAAATTCTATTTTGGAAAAAGAGTGAGAGTCATATATGGGAACGCTTATGTTCACTCAGAGAAATCAACGATGGGGCGCTGTATTGTTGGCATGCTAAACTGTAGTTTGGAAGAAGTTCGAGAGTCTTATATAGGAAAGTTTACAGTCACCTAGAGAAAGCAACTCACAGGAGGTGGTTTGTGGGCCGCTAAACTCTAATTTGGATGAAGTGAAAGAGGCATACATGGATACGCTTCATTCACTCAGAGAAAGGTAAATTGGGGTGCCGGTTTGTAGGTATACTAACTCCAGTTTGGAAGAAGTAAGAGAGTCATATATATGAACGATTATGTGGACGCAGAGAAAGCAACTATGGGGTGGTGTTTTGTAGGCATGATAAAATATAATTTGGAAGAAGTTCGAAAGCTGACAGTGACTTAGAGAAAGCAACTCTTGGCGGTTGATTTTGAGGTCTGCTAAATTGTATTTTGATAGAAGTACAAGAGTCATATATAAAATCGCTTATATTTATGCTGAGAAAGAAACTATGTGGTGATGTTTTGTTGGCGTGCTGAAATGTAGTTTCGAAGAAGTTCGACAGTCTTTTATAGGAAAGCTTACAGTCCCCCAGAGGAAGCAACTTTCGAGAGATAGTTTGTAAGCCTGCTAAACTCTACTTTGCATCATTTGGAACAGTCATACTTGGGAACGCTAACATTCTCTCAGAGAACGCAACGTTTGGTTGGTTGTTTGTAAGCATACTAAACTGTATTTTGGAAGAAGTAGCAGAGTCATATATATGAGTGCTTACATTCACGCAGAGAGGGCAACTATGGGGTGGTGTTTTGTAGGCATGCAAATCTCTAGTTGCGAAGAAGTTAAGAGTAATAGGAAAGCTTACAGTCTCACAGAGAAAGCAACCCTTGGGGGCCGGTTTGTAGTTCTGCTAAATTCTATTTTGGATGAAGTGTGAATCATAAATGGGAACGCTAACATTCACTCAGAGAAAGCAAGGTTGCGGTGGTGATTTTTAGTCACACTAAACTGGAGTTTGGAGGAAGTACGAGAATAAAAGAATGCTTACATTCACTCAGAAAAAGCAACGTTGGGGAGGTGGTTGGTAGGTGTACTATACTTTGGAAGAAGTACGAGCGTGATGCATAGGAACGCTTACATTCACGCAAACTATGGGGTGGCCTTTTGTTGGCATGCTAAACTATGTCCCAAAGACATATATAGGAAAGCTTATAGTGAGAGAAAGCAACTCTCGGGCGGTGTTTTGTAGGTCCGGCAAATTGCATTTTGAAAGCAGTCCGAGATTCATATAAGGGAAGGCCTATATCCACTCAGAGAAAGCAATGTTAGGCTGGTGGTTTGTAGGCATACTAAACTGTATTTTGGAACTCGTATGTATGACTCTCACACTTGATCCAAATTAGAGTTCACCAGGCCTATAAACCACATCCTGAGAGTTGCTTTCTCTAGGTGAATGTAAGCTTTCCTATGTAAAACTCTCGAACTTCTTCCAAACTAAAGTTTAGCATGCCAACAATACACCACCGCATCGTTGCTTTCTCTGAGTGAACATAAGCATTTCCTTATATGAATCACTTTTTCCAAAATAGAATTTAGCAGACCTACAAACCAGTCCCCGATGGTTGATTTAGCTATGTGACTGTAATTTTCCCCAGATATGACTCTCAAACTTCCTCCAAAGTATAGATTAACATGCGTACATACACCACCCAACAGTTTCTTTCTCTGCGTGAATGTAACTGTTCATATATATGACTCTCCTACTTCTTCCGACCTACAGTTATTATGCCTACAAACCACCACCCAAACGTTGTGTTCTCTCCGTGAATGTAAGCTTTCCCATATTTGACTCTCACAATTGCTGCTAATTAGTGTTTAGAGGCTTGCAAAGCTGTCCCGAGTGTTGTTTTCTCTAGGTGACTGTAGCTATCCTATATAACACTCTGGAAGTCCTTTCAAACTGCAGTTTAGCATGCCAACAACACATCACCCCATAGTTTCTTTCTCTGCATAAATGTAAGCGTTTGTGTATATAACTCTTGTACGTCTTTCAAAATACAATTTAGCAGACCTAAAAATCACCCGCCAAGAGTTGCTTTCTCTAAGTGACTGTCAGCTTTCGAACTTCTTCCAATCTATAGTTTAGCATGCCTGCACTACAGCACCCCGTATTTGCTTTCTCTGTGTTAATGTAAGCGTTCCTATGTATGTCTCTCGTACCTCTTCCAAAGTAGAGTTTAGTATGCTCAAAAACGGCCACCCCAACGTTGCTTTCTCTGAGTGAATGTAAGCGTTCCTGTATATGATTCGAACACTTCATTGAAAATAGAGTTTAGCAGGCCTACGAACCACCCCCAGAGAGTTGCTTTCTGTAAATGACTGTAAGCTTTCCAGATATGACTCTCGAGCATCCTCCAATCTATCGTTTAGTAGGCATACAAACATCACTCCATAGTTGCTTTCTCTGCATGAATGTAAGCGTTCCTATAAATGATTCTCGTCCTTCTTCCAAACTAGAGTTTAGTATGCCTACAAACCACAACCACATCGTTGATTTCTCCGAGTGAATATACCCAGTCCCCCATATGACTCTCCCCCTTCTTCCAAAGTAGAGTTTTGCAGGCCTACAAATCATCCCCCGAAAGTTGGTTTCTATAAATGACGGTACGCTTTCCTATATATTACTCTTTAACTTCTTGCAAAATAGAGATTTGCATGGCTACAAAAAAGCCACCCCATAATTGCTTTCTCTGCATGAATGTAAGCGTTCCCATATATCATTCTCCTACTTCTTCCAAACTAGAGTTCAGTATGCCTACAAACGACCACACCATCGTTGCTTTCTCTGAGGGAATGTAAGCCTTCCCATATATGACTCTCACTCTGAAACCAAAATAGAGTTTGGCACACCTACATTCCACACCCAGAGATTTGCTTTAAGCGACTCTAAGCTTTCTTATATGTGATTCTCAAACTTCGTCCAAACTAGAGTTTAGCATGCCTAGAAACCACCCCACAGTTGCTTTCTCTGCATGAATGTAAGCGTTCATATACATGACTCTCGTACTTCCTCCAAAATACAGTTTAGAATGCCTACAAACCACCACCCAAACGTTGCGTTCTCTGAATGAATGAAAGCATTCCCATGTTTGACTCTCACAATTGATGCAAAGTAGAGTTTAGCAGGCCAAGAAAGGCTCTCCCGAGAGTTACTTTCTCTAGGTGACTGTAAGCTTTCCTAAATAAGACTCTCCAACTTCTTCCAAACTACAGGTTAACATGCCCACAAAACATCACCCCATGGTTTTTTCTTTGCATGAATGTAAGCATTAGTATATATGACTCTGGTACTTCTTTCAAAATACAATTTAGCAGACCTAAAAATCACCCACCAAGAGTTGCTTTCTCTAAATGACTGTTCAGGTTTGGAACTTCTTCCAAACTATAGCATGCTTACAAAACACCACCACGTAGTTCCTTTCTCTGTGTGAATGTAAGCGTTCCCAAATATCATTCTCGTACTTCTTCCAAACTATTTAGTATGCCTACAAAAACCACCCCAGTGTTGTTTCTCTGAGGGAATGTAAGCGGTCCCATGTTTGACTCTCACACTTCATCCAAATTAGAGTTTAGCATGTGTACAAAAAAATCTCCCGAGAGTTGCTTTCCCTAGGTGACGGTAATCTTTCCTGTATAAGGTTCTCCAACTTCTTCCAAACTACAGTTTAGCATGCCTACAAAACCTGACGCCATAAGTGCTTTCTCTGTGTGAATGTAAGTGTTCCTATATAGGACTCTCGTACTTCTTCCAAACTACAGTTTAGTATGCCCTACAAACCACCACCCAAACGTTGTTTTCTCTGAGTGAATGTAAGCGTTCCCATATATGACTCTCACACTTCAACCAAAATAACTCTATTTCAACCAAAATAACTCTACATTCCACACCCAGAGAGTTGCTTTCTCTACGTGACTGTAAACTTTCCTATATATGACTCTCAAACTTCGTCCAAACTAGAGTTTTGCAAGCCTACAAAACACCACCCCATAGTTGCATTCGGTGCCGGAATGTAAGCGGTTCTACATGTGATTCTCTTGCTTCTTCTAGGAACCACAACCACAACGTTGCTTTCACTGAGTTCCCATATATTATTCTAACACTTCATTGAAAATAGAGTTTAGCAGGCCTACGAAACACCCCCGAGGGTTGCTTTCTCTAAGTGACTGTAAGCTTCCCAGATATGGCTCTCGAACTTCCTCCAAACTATATTTTAGTAGGCATACAAACATCACTCCATAGTTGCTTTCTCTGCGTGAAGGTAAGCGTTCCTATATACGATTCTCGTACTTCTTCCAAACTAGAGTTGACTATGCCTACAAATCACAATCCCATCGTTGATTTCTCTGAGTGAATGCACGCGGTCCCCAATATGACTCTCTCCCACTTCCAAACTGGAGTTTTGCAGGTGTACAAAACATCCCCCGAGAGTTGGTTTCTATGACTGTACCCTTTCCTATATATTACTCCTTAACTTCTTCCAAACTAGAGATTAGCATGGCTACAAAAACGCCACCCCATAATTGCTTTCTCTACGCGAATGTAAGCGTTCCCATATATCATTCTCCTACTTCTTCCAAACTAGAGTTTAGTATGCCTACAAACCACCACGCCGTCGTTGCTTTCTCTGAGGGAATGTAAGCCTTCCCATATATGACTCTCACTCTTAAACCAAAATAGAGTTTAGCAGGCCTACATTCCACACCCAGAGATTTGCTTTCTCTAAGTGACTCTAAGCTTTCTTATATGTGATTCTCAAACTTCGTCCAAACTAGAGTTTAGCATGCCTATAAAACACCACCCCATAGTTACTTTCAGTGCGTCAAAATGTATGTGCTCCTATATGTGATTCTCGTGCTTCTTCCAAACTGCAGTTTAGTAAGCCTACAAACAACCCCATCGTTGCTTTCTCTGAGTGAATGTAAGCGTTCTCATATATGACTCTCACACTTCAACCAAAACAGGGTTTTGCAGGCCTACAAACCACCCGCCAAGACTTGCTTTTTCAAAGTGGCTGTTACCTTTCCTATATAGGACTCTGGAACTTCTCCCAAGCTAGACTTTAACATGTCTACCTGACACTACTCCGTAGTTGCTCTCGCTGTGTGAATGTAAGCGTTCCTATATATGAGTCTTGTACCTCTTCTTAACTAACATCTGGCATGCCAAAATAACACTTCCCCATAGTTGCTTTCTTTGAGTCAATGTAAACATTCCTATATATGTCTCTCGCACTTCTTCCAAACTAGAGTTGAATAAGTCTACAAACAAATCCCCGACAGCTGTTTTCTCTGAACGAATTTAAGCGTTCCTATATATGACTATGGCACTTCCTCCAAACTAGAGTTTAGAAAGCCTACACTCCACCCCTGTTCTTTGCTTTCTCTAAGTTACTGTATGCTTTCCTATACATGGCTCTCGAAATTTTCCAAACTAGAGTTAGCATGCCTACTATACACCTACACATAATTGCTTTGTCTGAGTGAATATAAGCCTTCCTATATATGACTGTCGCACTTTTTCCAAATTAGAGTGTAGCCAGCCTGGAAAGCACCCCTTATAGTTGCTTTCATTGAGTGAATGTTAACATTCCTATGTATGACTCTCGCAACTTTTCCAATCTAAGATTTTAGCAATGCTACAAATCCCCCGCCGAGAGTTCCTATACATAACTGTCCTCTTTTTCCAAGCTAGAGTTTAGGAAGCCTAGAATCCGTCCCCCCGTAGACGCTTTATGTGAACGTAAGCGTTCCTATATATGACTCTCGCCTTCCTCCAAACTAGAGCTTAGCAAGCCTACAAACCAACTCCCTATAATTGCTTTCTCTGAATGAATGATATCGTTCCTATATAAGACTCTCGAACTTCTTCCAAACCAGAGTTTAACAAGCCAAAAAAGCACCCCCCATAGATGCTTCCTCTAACTCAAAGCTAATATTCCTATATATGATTCAGCTTCTTCATCCAAACTAGAGTAAGGCAAGCCTACAAATCACACATCAATAGTTGCTTTCTATAAGTAAATGTAAGCATCCTTATATATGACTATAGCAATTCTTCCAAACTGGAGTTTAGCAAGCCTACAGACCCCAGGACTCCACTCCATAGTACCCTGGGCATTGGCGCCTGCCTGTCATGCAGGACATAGGGGCGGACGCTCATCTCAGACACGGCATTGGTGGATTGTAGGCTTTTTTAAGTTTTTGAATTGAAGAACTCTGAGAATTGGAATTCGGTTTAGGGTAAGGTTAGGTGTTAGGGACTAGGATTAGATTTAGGGGTTAGGGTTTTAGGTTAGAATTAGGGTTAGGATTACTGTTAGGGTTAGAGATTAGGATTATGTTTAGTGGTTGGGTTTAGGTTTAGGGTGAGAGGCAAGAGTAAGGGTCAGGGATTAGGGTTACTGTTAGGAGTTAGATTCAGGGCTTACGAAGGGTTTGGTTTAGTGATAGGGTTAGGGCTTACGTTTAACGGTGTGTGTTAGGGCACGGGCCCCGTCTAATGTACGGGGCACTGTGGGTGTGGAGCAAGGCTGCGTCCCCACTTCATCTTACCCTGGGTGTTGGGCTTCAACTGTCACGCAGGACAAAGGCAGAGGCTCATGAAACGCATGGTTAGGATTAAGGTTTAAGGTTAGGGTCAAGGTTGAGGTTTAGGGTGAGGGTTAACAGTTAGAGTTAGGGCAAGGGGGTTAGGGATAGGGTTAGGGTTAAGGGTTAGGTTTATGGTTCAGGTTTAAGGTTAGCATTAGAGGGTAGTGTTAGTGTAACTGTAGGTCAGTGTTGCGGTTAGATCTCTAGGCATTAGGGTAAAGGTCAGGGTTAGGGTTAAGAGTTAGGGTTAAGTTTAATGGTTAAGGATTGGGATTAGGGTTGAGGGTTAGGGTTAAGATTATGGGTAATGACTCAGGATCAAAGGTTAGGGTTATTTTTAGGCATAGGGTTAGCGTAAGGGGTTAGGGTTAGTGTTAGTGTTGTTGGTAGGGTTAAGGTTAGGGTTGGCGTTTCAGAATTAGGGATTAGGTGTTATGGTTATGGCTAGGAGTTAGCGTTAGATTTACGGTATAGGTCTTGTTCTCAGGGTGTCATGCATTAACGTTAAGATAAGGGGTTAAAGTTAGGGTTACGGTGAGCTTTACCTGTTAAGGTGAGCAGTAGGATCAGGGTTAGGTGTTATGTTCTGGGTTAGGATTATGGGTGAGGGGTAGGGTTTATCCTTAGGGCACGGGCCCTGTATGCACTAGGAGGCGAAGTTAGGGGTCTGTGATGGTCGCTGGGAACCCACTCTATCGCACGCAGTGTATGGGCCTCTGGGTTTCATGCAGGACACTGTGGCAGAGCCGGCTTTCATGCATGGCTTAGTAGGATTGTAGGCTTTCAAAACTCTGAGAAAGCAAGAAGTCTGAGAATTAGATTTCGGGTTAGGATTACGGCACGGTTTAGGGATGAAGATTAGTGGTTAGGGTGAGGGCTTAGGGTTAGGGGTTAGGGTTAGGGTTAGGGTTGCTGGTAGGGTGAAGGTTAGGTTTGACGTTTTAGAATTAGGGATGAGGTGTTACGGTTATGACTATGGTTTAGGATTAGAATTACGGGATAGGGCTTCTTCTCAAGGTGTTATGCATTCACGTTAAGTTAAGGGGCTAAGTTAGGGTTACGGGGAGGTTTATGTTTTAAGGTGAGCAATAGGATCAGGGTTAGGTGTTATGTTCAGGGTGAGGGTTATCTGTTAGGGGTAGTGTTTATACTTAGCGTACGGGCCCTGTCTGCACTGGGCGGGGGGCGGGGGTTAGGGGGATGGGATTGTCCCCGGGAACACACTCTATCGTACGCTGGGTATGGGCTCCTGGGTTTCATGCAGGACACAGTGGCAGAGCCCCCTTTTACTCATGGCATGGGAGGATTGTAGGCTTTCTAAACTCTGAGAAAGCAAGAACTCTGAGAATTAGATTTAGGGGTAGGATTCTGGTAATGTTTAGGGATGAAGATTAGTGTCAGGGTGGGGTCTTGGGTTAGGGGTTGGGGTTAAAGGTTAGTGTTAGGTTTAACAGTTACAGTTAGGTTTACGGTTAAGTCTCAGGGTTCGGGTTAAGGTTTGGGTTTAGCGTTTGGCACAGGGGTAGGCTTCAGTGTTAGCTTCATGGTTAAAGATTAGGAGTAGGGTTAGTGTGAGGGTTAAGGGTAAGGGTCAAGATTAAGGGTTCAGGTTGGGGTTAGGCTTAGGTTTAGGGTTAGGGGTCAAGGGTCAGGTTTAGGGTTAAGTGTTGGGCTTAGGGTTGGGGTTTAGTGTTAAGTTTATCGTTAAGGATTAGGGTTAGGGTCAGGGTTAAATGCTTGGGTGCGGGTAATGGTTAGGGTCAGGGTTAAGGTTTATGGATAGGGTTAGTGTTAAGGGTTTACAGGTAGGTTTAGGGTTCAGGGTTAGAGTTAGCATTAGGTCTTAAGGTTAGGATTAGGTGGTAGGTTAGATTTTAGGGTTAGATCTAGGCGTTAGAGTAAGGGTTAAGAGATAGGGTTAGGTTTAATGCTTAGGATTAGGGTTAGGGTTTGGGGTTAAAGTAAGTGTTAGGGGTTAGGTTGAAGGATCAAAGGTTAGTGTTATTTTTAGCTGTAGTGTTAGGGTTAGGGATAAGGGATAAGGTTGGCGTGAGGGTTTTCCTTACTGATAGGGTTAAGGGTCAGGCTTAGATTAAAGGTTAAGGTTAGGGTCAGCGTTAAGGGTTAGGGTGAGGGTTAACGGTTACGGTAAAGGTTAAGCGTTAGTGTTAGGGATTAGCGATTAGGGTTTTTGGTAAGTGTTAGGGTTAGGAGTTAGTGTTTTATGAAGGGGTATGGTTAGAATTAGGATTGGGGTTAGTGTTAGGGTTAGGTTTAGGAGTTAGGTTTAGGGTAAAAGGATAAGATTAGCGTTAAGGGTTGGGCTCAGGTTTAGGGTTAAAGTTTAGTGTTAGGGTTAATGTTTAGTGTTATGGTCCAGTTTAAGTGTTAGGGTGAGGGTTAACGGTTAGGATTAGGCTTAGAGGTTGGGGATATAGTGAGGGTTCAGTGTTAGGGTTAGGTTTAGGGTTCAGGGTTAAGGTTAGCTGTAGGGGTTATGGTTAGGGTTAGGTGTTAGGTTAGTGTCAGGGTTAGGTCTAGTCGTGAGGGTAAGGTTTAGGGTTAGCTTTAAGAGCTAGGGTTAGGTTTAATGGATAGGATTAGGATTAGGGTTAAGGGTTAGGGTAAGGCTTAGGGGTTAGGGTGAAGGGTTAAGGGTTTTTGTTAGGCATAGCGTTGGGGTTAGAAGTAAGGGTTACTGTCAGTGTTAGGGTTGTAGGCAGGGTTACGGTTAGAGTTAGCGGTTTAGAATTAGGGTTAGGGATTAGGTGTTACAGTGATGACTAGGAGATAGGGTTAGAATTATGGGATAGGGGTTGTTCTCAGGGAATGGGTTATGCACTAACGTTAGGATAAGAGGTTAAAGTTAGGCTCACGGTGAGGTTTACGTGTTAAGGGGAGAAATAGGAACAGGGTTAGGTGTTATGTTCACGGTGAGGGATATCTGTTACAGGTATTGTTTATGCTTAGCGCACGGGCCCTGTCTGCCTTAGGCGGGGGTGGGGGGAGGTTAGGGGACTGGGATTGTCACCAGGATCCCACTGTATCGTACTCTGGGTATGGGCCCGTGGGTTTGATGCAGGACGTAGTGGTAGAGCCTCCTTTCACGCATGGCATGGGAAGATTGCAGGCTTTCTAAACTCTAAGAAAGCAAGAAGTCTGAGAATTAGATTTAGGGTTAGGATTATGGTTAGGGTTAAGGATCAAGTTTAGTGTTAGGGTGAGGGCTTAGGGTTAGGGATTAGGGTTAGGGTTAAAGGTTACTCTTAGGTTTAACGGTTACAGTTCGGTTTAGGGTTGAGGTTTACGGTTAGGGTTAAGATGAGGGGTTAGGGTTTGGTAAAGGGTTAGGGTTAGGTACAGGGTTATGGTTAAGTGTTAGGTTTACGGTTGAAGATTAGGATTAGGGTTAGGATTAAAGGTTAGCGTGAGAGTTAACGGTTAGGGTTAAGGTTAAGTGTTAGGGTTAGGGTTTAGGTTTAGGGTTAAGGGTTAGGGTTAGCTTTAGGGTTCGAGTTATGTGTTAGGGTTTGTGTTAGAGGTTAGGGTTAGGTTTACTGGTCACGGTTAGGGTTACGTTTAGGGGTTAGCATTAGGGTTAAGGATTAGGTTTAGGGTAAGGGTTTAGAGTAGTGTTGGGCTTTAGGCTCGGGGCTTAGGTTCAGGGTCAGGGGTTAGGGTTGGTGGTAGGGCTTAGATTTATCGGTCAGTTTAAGGGCACAGGACCTGGTTAATCTACGGTGAGAGGGGTGCGGTCGGAGTCATCACGAAAGCACAACATCATTCCCTGGGCCCTGGGACAAGACCTACATGCAGGACTCAGGCGGAGCCTCATCTCACACATGGCATGGCTGTATTGTAGGCTTGCTTCACTCGGGAATGGAAGTAGTGTGAGAATTAGGGTTAGGGTTGGGGTTAGGGGTTTCGAGTTAGGGGTTAGGCTTGGAGTCAGGGTTAGGTGCTAGGGATTAGTGGTTAGGGTTAGAGTTAGTGTTACGGGTTAGGTGTTAACTCTGGTTTAGGGGGCCAGGGTAAGGTTTAGGTTTGGAGTTAGCGTTAGGGTTAGGCGTTAGGGTTAAGGGATAGGGTTAGGGTTAAGGGTTAGGCTTAGGGTAAGGGTTCAGGTTTAGGGTTAGGGTCAGGGTTAAGGGTTAGGGTGAGGGTTAACAGTTAGGGATAGGGTTAGGGGGTTAGGGATAGGATTAGGGTTAAGGGTTAGGTTTATGGTTCAGGTTTAAGGTTAACATTAGGGTGTTAGGGTTAGTGTTAACTGTAAGTCAGTGTTAGGGTTAGATCTCTAGGCATTAAGGTAAAGGTTAGGTTTAAGGTTAAGTGTTAGGGTTATGTTTAATGGTTAGGCTTGGGATTAGGGTTAAGTGTTAGGGTTAAGGTTAGGGGTTATGACTAAGGATCAACGGTTAGGGTTATTTTTATGCGTAGGGTTAGGGTAAGGTGTTAGGGTTAGTGTTAGTGTTGTTGGTAGGGTTAAGGTTAGGGTTGGCGTTTCAGAATTCGGGATCAGGTGTTATGGTTATGGCTAGGAGTTAGCGTTAGAATTACAGTATAGTGCTTTTTCTCAGGGTGTCATGCATTAACGTTAAGATAAGGTGTTAAAGTTAGGGTTATGGTGAGCTTTACCTCTTAAGGTGAGCAGTATGATCAGGGTTAGGTGTTATGTTCTGGGTTAGTCTTATGGGTGAGGGGTAGGGTTTATGCTCTGGGCACGGGCCCTGTATGCACTAGGAGGCAAAGATAAGGGTCTGTGATGGTCGCTGGTAACCTACTCTATCGTATGCAGTGTATGGGCCTCTGGTTTCCTGCAGGACACTGTCGCAGAGCGGGCTTTCATGCATGGCTTAGTAGGATTGTAGGCTTTCAAAACTCTGAGAAAGCAAGAAGTCTGAGAATTAGATTTCGGGTTAGGATTACGGCACGGTTTAGGGATGAAGATTAGTGTTAGGGTGAGGGCTTAGGGTTAAGGGTTAGGGTTAGGGTTAGGGTTGATGGTAGGTTGAAGTTTAGGGTTGGCACTTTAGAATATGGATGAGGTGTTATGGTTATGGCTAGGGGTTAGGTTTAGAATTATGGGATAGGGCTTCTTCTTTGGGTGCTATGCATTAATGTTAACATAAGGGGATAAATTAGTGTTATGGTTAGGTTTATGTTTTAAGGTGAGCAACAGGATCAGGGTTAGGTTTTATGTTTGGAGTTAGGGTTATCTGTTAGGGATAGTGTTTTTGCTTAGCGCACGGGCCCTGTCTTCACCAGGAGGGGGGGGGTTAGGGACTAGGATTGCCACTGGGAACCTGCTCTATCATGCACTAGTTATGGGCCCCCGGGTTTCTTGCAGGACACAGTGGCAGAGCCTCCTTTTACTCATGACAAGGGGGAATTGTAGGCTTTCTAAACTCTGAGAAAGCAAGAAGTCTGAGAATTAGATTTAGGGGTAGGTTTATGGTAATGTTTAGGGATGAAGGTTAGTGTTAGGGTGAGTTCTGAAGGTCAGTGGTTAGGGTTAAAGGTTAGTGTTAGGTTTAACCGTTACAGTCAGGTTTATGGTTATGTTTTAGGGTTAGGGTTAAGGTTAAGGTTTAGCGTTTGGTACAGTGTTAGGCTTAAGTTTTAGCTTTAGGGTTAAAGATTAGGATTAGGGTTAGGGTTAAGGGCTAGTGTGAGGGTTAATGATAAGGATCAAGACTAAGGGCTAGGGTTTTTGTTAGTGTTAGGAATAAGTCTTCGTGTAGGCTTTAGGGTTAGCGTTAAGTGTTATGGTTAGGGTTAGGTTTAGGGTTCATGGTTAGTGTTATGTTTAAGGGTTAGTGTTAGGGTTAGGGATTAGGTTTAGGGTAAGGTTTTAGAGTTCGTGTTCAGCGTTACGGTCGGAGCTTATGTTTACGGTTAGGGGTTAGTGTTAGTGTTAGGGCTGAGATTTAGCTTTTAGTTTAAGGGCACAGGACCTGTTTTATCTACGGTGAGAAGGGTGCTGTCGGAGTCTCCACGAAAGCACAAAATCGTTCCCTGATCCTTGGGAAAGGACCTACATGCAGGACTCAGGTGGAGCCTCATCTCACGCATAGTATAGCTGTATTGTAGGCTTGCTTCACTCTGAGAATGGAAGTAGTGTGAGAATCAGGGTTAGGGTTTGGGTTAGGGGTTTGGAGTTTGGGATTATGGTTCGAGTCAGGGTTAGGTCCTAGGGATTAGGAGTTAGGGTTAGTGTTAGGGATAGGGGTTAGGGTTAGGGTTAGGGTTAGGGTTGGGGTTAATATTAGGGTTAGCGTTTAGGGTTAAAGGATAGGATTATGGTTAAGGGTTTGGCTTAGGGTTAGGGTTAAGGGTTAGTGTTAAGGTTTAGGGTTAAGTTCAGGGTTACGTGTTAGGGTGAGGGTTAACAGTTAGGGTTATGGTTAGGGTCTTAGGGATAGGGTTAGGGTTAGAGTTAGGGGTTAGGATTAAGGGTGAAGTGTTAGGGTTATTTTTAGGCATAGTTTTAAAGTTAGGGGCTAGGGTACTGTTTGGTTTGATGGTAGGTTTAAGGTTAGGGTTAGCAGTTTAGAATTCGCATTAGGGATTAGGTGTTATGGTTATGGCTTGGAGTTAGGGTTAGAATTCAGAGATAGGAGTTGTTCTCAGGGTAAGTGTTATGCATTAACGTTATGATAAGGGGTTAAATTTAGGGTTATGGTGAGATTTACATTTTAAGGTGAGCAATGGGATCAGGGTCAGGTGTTATGTTCAGGGTTATGGTTAGGGGTGAGGGGTAGGGTTTATGCTTACGACTCGGGCCCTGTCTGCACTAGGCAGGGGGGGAGGGGTTTGGGGTTGCGATTGTCGTCGGGAACCCACTCTAGTGTATGCTGAGTATGGGCACTGGGGTTTCCGGCAGGACACAGTGGTAGAGCCTCCTTTTATTCATGGCATGGGAGGATTGTAGGCTTTCTAACGCTGAGAAAGCAAGAAGTCTGATAATTAGATTTAGGGTTAGGATTATAGTTAGGGTTAGGAATGAGGTTAGTGCTAGGGTGAGGGATTAGGGCTAGGGATTATGGGTAGAGTAAAGGTTAAATGTGAGAGTTAGGTTTAACGGTTACAGTTAGGTTTAGGGTTACGTTTTAGGGTGAGGGTTATGGTTAGGGGTTAGGGTTTGGTACAGGGTTAGGGTTAAGTGTTAGGTTTAGGGTTAAAGATTAGAATTCGGATTAGGGTTGACGGTTAGTGTGAGTGTTAACGGTTAGGTTTGTGTTTAAGGGTTAGGGTTAGGGTTTAGGGCTAGTGTTAAGCGTTCGTGTTAGATTTAGGGTTAGAGTAAAGTGTTATGGTTAGGGTTATGGGTTAGCATTAGGGTTAAAGGTTAAGGGTTAGGTTTATTTTCAGGCACAGGGTTAGGATTAGGTGTTAGGGTTAGTGTTACCGTTAAGGTTTTTTGTAGGCTTAAGGTTAGGTTTAGCAGTTTAGAATTAGGGTTAGGGATTAGGTGTTATGGTTATGGTAAGGAGTTAGGGTTAGAATTATGGCATAGGGGTTGGTCTCAGGGTCAGTTTTATGCTTAAAGTTAGGGTAAGCGGTTAAAGTTAGTGTTACGGTGAGCTTTACGTGTTAAGGTGAGCAATAGGATCAGGGTTAGGTTTTATGTTCAGGGTTAGGGTTATGGGTGAGGGGTAGAGTTTATACTTAGGGTTAGGGTTAGGGTTAGCGTTTAGGCTTAAGGATCAAGGGTTAGGGTTAGGGTTAGTGTTAGGGCTGTTGGTAGGGTTAAATTTAGGGTTAGCAGCTTACAATTAGGTATTAGGTTTTACAGTTATGAATAAGAGTTAGGGTTAGAATTATGGGATAGGTGTTGTCCTCAGGGTAAGTATTATTCATTAACGTTAGGATAAGGGGTTAGGGTTAGGGTTATGGTGAGTTTTACATGTTAAGGTGAGCAATAGGATCAGGGTCAGATGTTATGATCAGGGTTATGGTTATGGGTTAGGGGCAGTGTTTATGCTTAGGGCACAGGCCCTGTCTTCACTAGGTGGGGGGGCTCGGAGGCTGGGATTGTCACCAGGAACCCACTCTATCGTATGCTGGGTATGGGCCTCTGGGTTTCATGCAGGGCACAGTGGCAGAGCCTCCTTTCATGCATGGCATGGGAGGATTGTAGGCTTTCTAAACTCTGAGAAAGCAAGAAGTCTGAGAATTAGATTTAGGGTTAGGATTACGGTTAGGGTTAGGGATGAAGTTTAGTGTTAGGGAGAGGGCTTAGTGTTAGGGATTAGGGTTTGGTACAGGGTTAGGGTTAAGTGTTCGGCTTAGGGGTAAAGATTAGGATTAGTGTTAGGTTTAAGGGTTAGCTGAGGGTTAACGGTTAGGGTTAAGGTGAAGGGTTAGGGTTAGGGTTTAGGGTTAGGATTAGGGGTTCGTGTTAGGTTTAGGGTTACACTTAAGTGTTAGGGTTTAGGTTCAGGTTTAGGGTTCATGGTTAAGGTTATGTTTAGGGGTTAGGTTTAGGGGTTAGGTTTGGTGTAAGGGTATAGTGTTAGTGAAGGGAGTTTGGGTCAGAGTTTCTGTTTAGGGTAGGGGTTAGTGTTAGGACTTAGATTTAGCGATTAGTTTAAGGTCAGAGGACCTGTTTAATCTATGGTGAGAAGGGTGTGGAATCGGTCGCTGAGACACCACAGCATTGTACCCTGGGCCTTGGGCTCAGACCTACATGCAGGAATCAGGGGGAGCCTGTTCTCATGCATAGCATGGTTGTATTGTAGGCTTGGTTAACTCTTAGAATGGAAGAAGTGTGAGAATTAGGGTTATGGTTAGGGTTAGGGATTTGGGTTTAGGAGAGAGTGTTCAAATGAGGGTTAGGGGTTAGGCATTAGGGGTTAGGGTTAGTGTTAGGGTTAGGTGTTGGGGTGAGGGTTGGGTTAGGGGCTAGGGTTAGGTTTAGGGTTGGGGTTAGTGTTAGCGTTCGAGTTAGGGATTAGAGTTAGGGTTAAGGGATAGGATTAGGGTTAAGAGTTTGGCTTAGGGTTCAGGTTAAGGGTTAGGGTTATGGTTAAAGATTAGTGTTAGTTTAAACAGTTACAGTTAGGTTTAGGGTTAAATTTTAGGGTGAGGGCTTTTTAAACTCTGAGAGAGGAAGACGTCTGAGATTAAGATTTAGGGATAGGATTATGGTTAGGATTAGGGATGACGATTAGTGTTAGGGTGAGGGCTTAGGGTTAAGGGTTAGGGTTAGAGTTAGGGTTAAGGTTAGTGTTAGTTTTAACGGTTAAAGTTAGGTTTAGGGTTAAGGTTTATTGTGAGGGTTAAGGTCAGGGGTTAGGGTTTCGTACAGGGTAAGAGTTAAGTGTTAGGTTTAGGGTTAAAGATTAGCATTATGGTTAGTGTTAAAGGTTAGTGTGAGGGTAAAAGTTTAGGGTTAAGTTTAAGGGCTAGGGTTAGGGGTTAGTGTTAGGGTTAAGGGGTCTTGTTAGGTTTAGGGTTACAGTTAAGTGTTATGGTTAGTGTTAGGGGTTACGGTTAGGCTTAGGGTTCATGGTTAGTGTAACATTTAGGGGTTAGGGCTAGGGTTAAATGATAGTGTTAGAGTTAAGGCTTAGGCTTTGGGTAAAGGTTTAGGGATAGGTTTACGGGTTAGGGTTAGTGTCAGGGTTAAATGTTAGGGTGAGAGTTAACAGTTATGGTTAGGGTTATTGGTTAGGGGTTGTGTTTATGCTTAGGGCACGTGCCTTGTCTGCACTAGGCGGAGAGGTTAGGGGGCTAGCATATTCGCCGGGAAATCACTCTATCGTATGCTGGGTATTGGCCCCTGGACACAGTGGCAGGGCCTCCTTTCACACATGGCATGGGAGGATTATAGGCTTTCTAAACTCTGAGAAAGAAAAAGTCTGAGAATTAGATTTAGGGTTAGGATTATGGTTAGAATTAGGGATGAAGTTTAGTGTTAAGGTGATGCCTTAGGGTTAGGGGTTAGGTTTAGGGTCAGAGTTAAAGGTCAGTGTTAGGTTTAACAGTTACAGTTAGGTTTAGCGTTAAGGTTTAGTGTTAGGGTTCAGTTTAGGGGATAGGTTTTGGTACAGGTTAAGGTTTAAGTGTTAAGTTTAGAGTTAAAGATTACAATTAGGGTTAGGTTTAAAGGTAAGTGTGAGGATTAACGGTTAGGGTTAAGCATGAGGGTTAGGGATTAGGTTTAGTGTTAAGGGTTTATGTTAGTTTAGGGTTAGAGTTAAGTGTTATGGTTAGGGTTAGGGGTTAGGGTTAGATATAGGGTGCATGGTTAGGGTTACGTTTAGGGGTTAGGGTTACGGGTTAGGTTTAGGGTGAGTGTTTGGTGTTAGTGTTGGGCATTAGGATAAGGGCTTAGGTTTAGGGTTAGCGTTTAGGTTTAGTGTTAGGGCTTAGATTTAGCGGTTAGTTTAAGGGCACAGGACCTGTTTAATCTATGGTGAGAAGGGTGCAGAATTGGTCCCCTTGACACCACACCATCGTACCTGGGCCTTGGGCCCAGACCTACATGCAGGACTCAGGCGGAGCCTCTTCTCACTCATGGCATGGCTCTATTGTAGGCTTGGTGAACTCTGAAAATGGAGGAAGTGTGAGAATTAGGGTTATGGTTATGGTTAATTGTTTGGGGTTAGGGGTTAGGGTTCGAGTGTGGTTCAGGGGTTAGAAATTAGGAGTTAGTGTTAGTGTTAGGGTTAGGGGTTAGGGGTTAGTGTTGGTTTAGGGGCTAGGGTTAGATTCAGAGTTAGGGTTAGTGTTAGGGTTAGGGTTAGGGATTATGGTTAGGGTTAGGAATTAGGGTTAGGGTTAGGCTTAAGGGATAGGATTAGGGTAAAGGGTTAAGGCTTAGGGTTAGCATTAGGGATTAGGGTTAGGGTTAAATGTTAGGGTTTTGGTCTGATTTAAGGGTTAGGGTGAGCGTTAACAGTTAGGGTTAAGGTTAATTGTTAGGATTGGGGGTTAGGCTTAAGGATTCGTATTAGGGTTAGGGTATAAGGGTGAGACTTATGTCTTATGGTTAGGGACAGGGCTTTTGGTTAGGGATAAGGGTTAGGAGTTAGGGTTACTTTTAGGCATAGGGTAGGATTAGGGGTGAGGGTTAGGGTTAGGGTTAGTGTTAGGGTTGTTGGTAGTGTTAAGGTTAGGGTTAGCAGTTTAGAATTAGGGTTAGGGATTAGGTTTTATGGTTATGGCTAAGATTTAGGGTTAGAATTATGGGATAGGCGTTGTTCTCAGTGTAAGTGTTATGCATTAACTTTAGGAGATGCGGTTAAAGTTAGGGTTACAGTGTGGTCTACATGATAAGGTGAGCAGTAGGATCAGGGTTAGGTGTTACGTTCAAGGTTAGGGTTATATGTTAGGCGTACTTTTTATGCTTAGGGCACGGGCCCTGTCTGCACTAGGCGGGAGGATTAGGGGTCTAGGATTGTGGCCGAGAACTTTCTCTATCGTACACTGGGTATGGGTCCCTGGGTTTCATGCAGGACACAGTGGCAGAGCCTCTTTTCACGCATGGCATGGGAGGATTGTAGGCTTTCTAAACTCTGAGAAAGCAAGAAGTCTGAGAATTAGATTTAGGGATAGGATTATGGTTAGTGTTAAGGATAAAGTTTAGCATTAGGGTGAGGGCTTAGGGTTAGGGGTTAGAGTTACGGTCAGGGTTAAAGGTTAGTGTTAGGTTTAATGGTTACAGTTAGCTTTAGGGTCAAGTGTTAGGGTTAAGGTTAAGGTTAGGGGTTAGGTTTTGGTACAGGGTAAGGGTTAACTGTTAGGTTTAGGGTTAAAGATTACGATTAGGGTTAGGTTTAAGGGTTAGTGTGAGAGTTAACGGTTAGGGTTAAGGTTAAGTGTTAGGGTTAGTGGTTAAGTTTAGGTTTAAGTGTTCGTGTTAGGTTTAGGGTTAGAGTTAAGTGTTATGGTTAGGGTTTGGGGTTAGGGTTAGGTTTAGGGTTCATCGTTAGGGTTACGTTTAGGCATTAGGGTTATGGGTAAGGATTAGGGTAAGGGTTTAATGTTAGTGTTGGGCGTTAGGGTCAGGGCTTAAGTTTAGGGTTAAGGGTTAGTGTTAGAGTTAGCGTTAGGGCTTAGATTTAGAGGTTATTTTAAGGGCACAGGACCTGTGTAATCTATGGTGAGAAGTGTGCAGAATGGGTCATCGCCACACCACACCATCGTACCCTAGGCCTTGGGCCCAGACCTACATGCAGGTCTCAGGCAGAGCCTCTTCTCACGCATGGCATGGTTTTATTGTAGGCTTGGCTAACTCTGAGAATGGAGGAAGTGTGAGAATTATGGTTATGATTAGGGTTAGGTGTTTGGGGTTAGGGGTTAGTGTTCGCGTGAGGGTTAGGTGTTAGGGATTAGGGGTTAGGGTTAATGTTAGCATTAGGGGTTAACGGTTAGGGTTGGGTTAGGGACTAGAGATAGATTTAGGGTTGGGGTTAGGGTTAGGGTTAGGGGTTAGGGTTAGGGTTAAGGGATAGGATTAGGGTTAAGGGTTAAGGCTTAGGGTTAGCATTAAGGGATAGGGTTAGGGTTAAGGGTTAGGGTTATGGTCCGAGTTAAGGGTTAGGGTGAGGGTTAACAGTTAGGGTTAGGGTTATAAGTTAGGGATAGTGTTAGGTTTAAGGTCTAGGGTTAGGGTTAGAGGTAGCTTTACTGCTAAGATTAGGTCTCGGCATTAAGGTAAGGGTTAGTGTTAGGGTTAAGGGTTAGGGTTAGGTTTAATTGTTAGGATTAGGATCAGAATTAAGGGTTAGGCTTAGGGTTAGGGGATAGGGTTAGGGTTTAGGGTAAACTTTTAAGGTTATGTTTAGGGATAAGGTTAGGGTTAGCGTTTAAGGTTAGGGTTAGTATTAGGGTTGTTTGTAGGGTTAAGGTAATGTTTAGTGGTTAGAATTAGGGTTAGGGATTAGGGGTTACTGTTATGGCTAGGAGTTAGGGTTAGAATTAAGTGATAGGGGTTGTTCTTAGCATAAGTGTTATGCATTAATGTTAGGATAAGTGGTTAAAGTTAGGTTTACGGTGAGGTTTATGTGTTAAGGTGAGCAATAGGATCAGGGTTAGAATTATGAGTGAGGGGTAGGGTTTTGCTTAGGGTATGGGCCCTGTCTGCCCTAGGAGTGGGATTGAGGGGGATGCGATTGTCACCAGAAACCCACTCTATCGTATGCAGGGTATGGGCCCATGGGTTTCTTGTAGGACACTCTGGCAGAGCCTGATTTCACGCATGGTAAAGGAGGTTTGTAAGCTTTCAAATCTCTAAGAAAGTAAGAAGTCTGAGAATTAGATTTAAGGTTAGGATTATCGTTATGGTTAGGGATGAAGTTTAATCTTAGGGTGAGGGCTTCGGGTAAGGGGATACGGTTAGTTTTAGGGTTAAAAGTTACTGTTAGGTTTAACAGTTACAGTTAGACTTAGGGTTTAGGTTTAGGGTTAGGGTTAAGCTTAGGGGTTATGGTTTGGTACAGGGTTAGGGTTAAGGGTTAGGGTTAGGGTTAAAGATCATGACAAGGGTTACAGTTAAGGGTTAGTTTGAGTGTTAACAGTAGGGTTAAGGATAACTTTTAGGGTTAGGGGTTAGGATTAGTGTTAGGGCTGAGATTTAGCGGTTAGTTTAAGGGCACAGGACCTGTTTAATCTATGGTGGAGAGTGGTGCACAGGGTCGCTGCGACACAACACCACCGTACGCTGGGCCTTGGGCCAAGACCTACATACAGGACTCAGGTGGAGCCTCTTCTCACGCATGACATGGCTGTATTGTAGGCTTGGTTAACTCTGAGAATGGAAGAAGTGTCAGAAATCGGGTTAGGGCTGGCTGTAGGTGTTTTTAACCCCTAACCCTAACACTAACCCCCTAATCCTAACCCTAACACTAACCCCAAGGTTAAATCTAACCTTAACCCCTACGACAACCCTAACCCTAACCCTAACCCCTCTCACTGTAGAATAAACAGGTCCTGTGCCCTTAAACTAACCACTAAATCTAAGCCCTAACATCAACCCTAACCTCTGACCCTAAACCTAAGCCCTGAGCCTAAAGCCCAACACTAACTCTAAACTCTTACCCTAAAGCTAATCCCTAACCCTAATGCTAACCTCTAAACGTAACCCTAACTGTGAACCCTAAACCTAACCCTAACCTCGAGCGCTAACCATAGCACTTAACTCTAACCCTAAACCTAACATGAACCCTTAATCCTAACACTAACCCTAACCCTAACTCTTAACTTTAACCCTGACTGTTAACCCTCACACTAACCTTTAAACCTAACCTTAATCGTAATCTTTAACCCTAAACCTAATATTTAACCCTAATCCTGTACCAAACCCTAAACCCTAACCTTAAACCTAACCATAAACCTTAACCCTGAACCTAACTGTAACGGTTAAAACTAAGAGTAACCTGTAACGCTACCCGTAACCCCTAACTCTAAGCCTTCACCCTAATACTAACCTTGATCCTTAACCCGAACCCTAACCCTAACCCTAAATCTAATTCTCAGTCTTCTTGCTTTCTTAGAGTTTAGAAAGCCTACAATCCTCCCATGCCATGCGTGAAAGGAGGCTCTTCCACTGTGTCCTGAATGAACCGCTGGGGCCCATAACCAGAGTACGATAGAGTGGGTTCCTGGTGACAATCCCAGCCCCCTAACCCCCCCCCCCGCCTAATGCAGACAAGGCCCGTGCCCTAAGCATAAACTCTACACCTCACCCAAAACTCTAACCCTGAAAATAACATTTAACCCTGATTCTATTGCTCACCTTAGAATGTAAACCTCACCGTAACCTGAACTTTAACCTCTTATCCTAACGTTAATGCATAACACTTACCCTGAGATTAACCCCTATCCCATAATTCTAACCCTATCTCCTAGTCATAACTGTGACAACTAATCCCTAACCCTAATTCTAAACCACTAACACTAACTGTTACCCTACGTAGTTACTGTTACGGTAACCTACTGTTACCCTAACACTGAACCTAACCCTTACTCCTAACGCCAAAGCTATGGCTAAAAATAATGCTAACCCTTGACCCTTTACCCTAACTCCTAACCCTAACCCTAATCCTAACCACTAAACCCAACCTTAGCTCTTAACCCTAACCCTAAACCTTACCCTGACGCCTAGACCTAACACTAACACTAAACTAACACCTAACACTAATCATAACCCCTAAAGCTAACCCTAACCCCGAACCCTAAACCTAACTCTAACACTTAATACTAACTATATCCCTAACCCCTAACCCCAACCCTAACCCTAACCGTTAACCCTCACCCTAACCCTTAAACCGGACCCTAACACTAAATCTTAACCCTAAAGCTACGCCCAACCCTTAACCATAATCCTATCCCTTAACCCTAAACCTAACCCCTAACCCTAAACCTAACACTAACCCCAATCCTAATTCTAACCATAGCCCTTAATACATCACTACGCCTAACCCCTAACCCTAACCCTAACCCCTAATGCTAACCCTAACACTGAACCCTAAACCTAAACCTATCCCTAACCCTTAAACATAACTCTATCCCTAACCAATAATCCTAAGCCTAGTCTTTAACCCTCACCCTAGAGCTTAACTCAAACCGTAACCCTAAGCCTAAACCCCAACCCTAACACTTAACACAAACCCTAAGCCTAAACACTTAACGCCAATCCTATCCTTTAACCCTAACACTAACCCTGATGCCTAATCCTAACCCTAACACTAACCCCAACCATAAATCTAACCCTAGCCCCTAACGCAAAACTAACCCCTAACCCTAACACTAACCCTAAATCCTAGTCCCTAACCACTAAACCTCACTTGAACCCTAACCCCTAACACCAAACCCTTAACCCTAACCATAACCCTATTTCTCACACTACTTCCATTCTCAGAGTTAACCAAGCCTAAAATACAACCATGCAATGCGTGAGTAGAGTTTCCGCATGAGTCCTGCAAGTAGGTCTGGGCCAAAGGCCCAGGATCCGATGGTGTGGTGTCGCATGGAAACATTCTGCACCCTTCTCACCATAGATTACACAGGTCCTGTACCCTTAAACTAACTGCCAAATCAAAGCCCAAACACTGACCCTAACCCCTAACCCTACCTAAGCCCTGACCCTAATGCCCTACACTAACACTAAACGCTTACCCTAAACCTAACCCCTAAATGTAACCTTAACCATGAACCCTAAACCTAACCCAAACCCCTAACCCTAACCATAACACTTAACTCTAACCCTAAACCTAACATGAACACTTAACCCTAACCCTAACCCATAAACCTGACACTTAACCTTAACCCTAACCGTTAACCCTCACACTAAACCTTAACCCTAACCCTAATCCTAATCTTTGAGCCTAAACCTAGCACTTAACCCTTACCCTGTACCAAAACCTAACCCCTAATCTTAACCCTAAGCTTAAACCTTAAAGCTTAACCCTAAACCTAACTGTAACTGTTAAACCTAACACTAACCTTTAACCCTGACCCTAACTGAAACCCCTAACCCTAAGCCCTCACCATAACAGTAACCTATATTGCTAACCCTAACCCTAATCCTAGCCCTAAATTTAATTCTCAGACTTCTTGCTTTCTCAGAGTTTACAAAGCCTACAATCCTCCCATGCCATGTGTAGAAGGAGGCTTGGCCACTGTGTCCGGCATGAAACCAAGGGGCCCATACCCAGTGTATGATAGAGTGGCTTCCGGCATCTATCCCAGCCCTCTAAGCCCCCTCCTAGAGCAGAGAGGGCTCGTGATATAAGCATAAACACTACCCCTCACCCATAACCCTAACCCTGAACATCACAGCTCACCCTGATACTATTGCTCACCTTAACACATCAACCTCACCATAACTCTAACTTGAACCTGTTATCCTAACGTTAATGCATAAGACTTACCCTAAGAACAACCCCTATCCCTTAATTCTAACCCTAACTCCTAGCCACAATTGTAACACCTAATCCCTAAGGCTAATTCAAAACTGCTAAACATTACCTTATCCCTACAAACTAACCCTAACCCTAACCGCTAACCCTAACCGTACACCTAAAAATAACCGTAACACTTGACACTTAACCCTAACCCTTAACCCTGATCCTAATCCTAACAATTAAACCTAAGCCTAACTCTTAAGCCTAACACTAACACGTACCCTAATGCCTAGACCTAACCCTAAGAGTAAACGTAACCCCTAACCCTAACCCTAATCCCTAATGCTAACCCTAACACTGAACCCTAATCCTAAGCCTTAAACCTAACTCTATCCTTAACCCATAACCCTAGCCCTAACCGTTAACCCCACACTAACCCTTAACTCGAACTGTAACCCTAACCCTTAAAACTAAACCTAACACTTAACGCTAACCCTAAGCCTTAACGCTTAACCCTTATCCTATCCCTTAACCCTAACCCTAACCCATAACGCTAACCCTAACCCCACTCTAAATCTAACCCTAGCCCCTAACCCAACCCTAACCCCTAAGCCCTAACCCTATCACTAAACCCAACACCTACTCCCTAACCCCTAATCCTCACTCGAAGCTTAAGCCCTAACCCTAAGCCCTCTCCCTGACTAATCTTCATCCCTAACCCTAACCATAATCCTAACCCTAAATCTAATTCTCAGACTTCTTGCTATCTCAGAGTTTTAAAAGCCTACAATTCTCCAAAGCCATGCGTGAAAGCTGGCTCTGCCACAGTGTCCTGCATGAAACCCAGGAGCCCATACTCTGTGTACAATAGAGTGGGTTCCCGGGGACAATCACAGCCCCCTAACTCCCCCTGCTAGTGCTGACAGGGCCCATGCCCTAAGCAAAAACCCTGCACCTCACCCATAACCCTAACCCTGAACATAACACCTAACCCTGATGTTATTGTTCACCTTAACACGTAAACCTCACTGTAACCCTAACTTTAACCCCTATCCTAATGTTATTGCATAACACTTACCCTAAGAACAAACCCTATCCCTTAATTCTAAGCCTAACTCCTAGCATAACCGTAACACCTAATCCCTAAACTTAATTCTAAACTGCTAAACATTACCTTCACCCTACAAACAACCCTAACCCTAACCCTAACTCTAACCGCTAACCCTAACCCTAACCATTACCCTGATCATAATCCTAACAATTAAACCTAACCCTAATTCTTAACCCTAACACGAACCATTACCATAATGCCTAGACCTAACCCTAACTGTAACCCTAACCCCTAACCCTAACCCTAACCGCTAATGCTAACCCTAACCCCGAACCCTAAACCTAACCCTAACCCTATCCCTTAAACCTATTACTATCCCTAAACCATTACCCTAATCGCAACTGTTAACCCTCACTCTCACCCTTAACTTGGACCGAAACCCTAACCCTTAACCCTAACCTTAACCCTTACTGCTAATCTTAAGCCTTCACCCTTTACCTTAATCCTATCTTGTAAGCCTAACCCTAACGCTGACCCCTAACCCACCTGAACATTAACCCTAAACCTAAATCTAACGCTAGCCCCTTACAAAAACCTAACACCTAACCCCTGACACACTAATCCTAACTTCTAATTCCTAACCACTAAACTTCACTCAAACCCAAACCTCTAACCCCAAACACATAACCCTAACCATAACCCTAATTCTCACACTTCCTTCGTTCTCAGAGTTGACCAAGCCTACAATAGAGCCATGCCACGAGTGAGAAGAGGCTCTGCCTGAGTCCTGCATGTAGGTCTGGGCCCAAGGCCCAAGCACGATGGTGTGGTGTTGAGGCGACCCAGTCTGCACCCTTCCCACCATAGATTAAACAGAGCATGTGCCCTTAAACTAACCACTAAATCTAAGCCCTAACACTAAACCTAAATCCTAACCCTAAACCTCGGCCCTTATCCTAACGCCCAACAGTAACACTAAACACTCGCCCTAAACTTAACCCGTAACCCGAACCCCTAAATGTAACCCTAACCATGAACCCTAAACCTAACCCTAACTTCTAGCCATAACCATAACACTTAACTCTAAACCTAAATGTTACACGAAGCCTTATTCCTAACCCTAAGCCCAACCCTAACCCTTAATCTTGAACCTTACCATTAACCCTCACACTAACCCTTAACCCTAACCCTAATCCTAATCTTTAACCATAAAGCTAACACTGAAGCCTAACCCTGTGCCAAACGATAAAACCAAACCTTAACCCTAACCCTGAAACTTAACCATAAACGTAACTGTAACTGTTAAAAATAACACAAACCTTTAACCCTAACCCCTAACCCTAAGAGCCCACCCTAACACTAATCTTCCTCGCTAAACATTACCATAATCCTACCCCTAAATCTAATTGTCAGACTTCTTGCTTTCTCAGAGTTTAGAAAGCCTAAAATCCTCCCATGCCATGAGTAAAAGGGGGCTCTACCACTGTGTCCTGCATGAAACCCAGGAGCCCATATCCAGCATACGATAGAGTGGGTTCCCGGGGACAATCCCATCCCCCTAACCCCAGCCCCCCGCCCAGTGCAGACAGGGCCTGTACGCTAAGTATAAACACTACCCCTAACAGATAACCCTCACCCTGAATATAACACCTGACCCTGATCCTATTGCTCACCTTAAAACATAAACCTCCCCGTAACCCTAACTTATCCCCTTATCTTAACCTTAATGCATAACACCCTGAGAAGAAGCCCTATCCCATAATTCTAATCCTAATCCCCAGCCATAACCATAAGACCTCATCCCTAATTCTAAAATGCCAACCCTAAACTTCACCCTACAAACAACCCTAACCCTAACCCTAACCTCTAACCCTAAGCCCTCACCCTATCACTAATCTTCATCCCTAAACCGTACCGTAATCCTAACCCGAAATCTAATTCTCAGACTTCTTGCTTTCTCAGAGTTTTGAAAGCCTACAATCCTACTAAGCCATGCATGAAAGCCGGCTCTGCCACAGTGTCCTGCAAGAAACCCAGAGGACCATACACAGCGTACGATAGAGTGGGTTCCCAGCGACCACAACCGACCCCTAACATCGATTCCTAGGGCATACAGGGCCCATGCCCTAAGCATAAACACTACCCCTCACCCATAACCCTAACCCAGAACATAACACCTAACCCTGATCCTACTGCTCACCTTAACACGTAAACCTCACCATAACCCTAATTTTAACCCAATATCGTAACGTTAATGCATGACACCCTGAGAACAAGCCCTATACTGTAATTCTAACCCTAACTCCTAGCCATAAGCATAACACCTAATCTCTAATTCTGAAACACCAACCCTAACCTTAACCCTACCAACAACACTAACAGTAACCCTAACCCCTTACCCTAACCCTACGCCTAAAAATAACCGTAACCGTTGATCCTTAGTCATAACCCCTAACCTTAACCCTAACCCTTAACCCTAATCCCAATCCTAACCATTAAACATAACTCCAACTCTTAACCCAAACTCTAACCTTTACCTTAATGCCTAGAGTTCTAACCCCAACACTGACCTACAGTTAGAAGTAACACAAACCCATAATGCTAACCTTAAACCTGAACAATAAACCTAATCCTTAACCATAACACCCTAACCCTAACCCTAACACTTAACCCTGACCCTAACCCTAAACCTTAACCCTAACCCTGAACCCTAACCCTAAGCCTACACTTAACCCTAACCCTATCCATTAACCCTAACCGCTAACGATAACACTAACCGCAACCCTAAACCTACCCCTGGCCCCCTAACCCAGAATTAACACCGAACCCGTAACACTAACTCTACCCCTAACCACTAGCACCTAACCCTGACTCGAAACCTAACCCCTAACTCGAAACCCCTAACCCCAACCCTAACCTTAATTCTCACACTACTTCCATTCCCGAGTGAAGCAAGCCTACAATACAGCCATGCCATGTGTGAGATGAGGCTCCGACTGAGTCCTGCATGTAGGTCTTGTCCCAGGGCCCAGGGAATGATGTTGTGCTTTCGTGGTGACTCCGACCACACCCCTCTCACCGTAGATTAACCAGGTCCTGTGCTCTTAAACTGACCGCTAAATCTAAGCCCTACCACCAACCCTAACCCCTGACCCTGAACTTAAGCCCCGAGCCTAAAGCCCAACACTAACTCTAAACCCTTACCCTAAACCTAATCCCTAACCCTAATGCTAACCCCTAAACGTAACCCTAACCGTGAACAGTAAACCTAACCCTAACCTCTAACACAAACCCTAACACATAACTCTAACCCTAAAACTAACCCTAACCCTTAACCCTAAACCTAAACCCTAACCCTAACCCTTAACCTTAATCTTAACCGTTAACTCTCATGCTAACCTTTAATGCTAACTCTAATCCTAATCTTCAAACCTAAACCTAACACAACCCTAACCCTGTACCAAAACCTAACCCCTCATCTTAACCCTATCCGCAAACCTCAACCCCAAAACGAACTGTAACCGTTAAACCTAACAGTAACCTTAAACCGTAACCCTAATCTGTAACCCTATTCCCTCACCATAACACTACACTTCATCCTGAACCCTAACCATAATCCTAACCCTAAATCTAATTCTCAGACTTCTTGCTTTCTTAGAGTTTAGAAAGCCTGCAATCCTCCCGTGCCATGTGTGAAAGGAGGCTCTACCACTGTGTCCTGCATGAAACCCAAGGGCCCATACCCAGAGTCCGATACAGTGGGTTCCCGGTGACAATCCCAGCCCCCTAACCTCCCCCCAGCTTAATGCCGACAGGGCCCGTGCACTAAGCATAAATGATACCTTTAACAGATAACCCTAACCCTGAACATGGCACCTAACCCTGTTCCTATTTCTCCCCTTAACACGTAAACCTCACCTTGAGCCTAACTTTAACCTCTTAACGTAACGTTAATGCATAACCCATTCCCTGAGAACATCCCCTATCCCATAATTCTAACCCTATCTCCTAGTCATAACTGTAACACCTAATCCCTAACCCTAATTCTCCACCGCTAAGCCTAACCGTAACGCTGCCTACAACCCTAACACTGACAGGAACCCTTAGTTCTAACCCCAACGCTATGCCTAACAAAAGCCCTAACCCTTCACCCTTCACCCTAACCCCTAAGCATTACCCTAAGCTTTAACCGTAATCCTAATCCTAACCATTAAACCTAACCCTAGCTCTTAAAGCTAACCCTAAACCTTACCCTCACGACTAGACCTAACCCTGACACTAACCTAACACCTAACCCTAACCATAACCCCTAAAGCTAACCCTAACCCTGAACCCTAAACCTAACCCTAACACTGAACCTTCACTATATCCCTAACCCCTAAGCCTAATCCTAACTGTTAATCCTCACCCTAACACTTAAACTGGACCATAACACTAAACATTAACCCTAACACTAAACTTTAACCCTAACCATAAGCCCAACAATTAACCCTAATCCTATCCCCTAACCCTAAGCCCTAACCCTAAACCTAACCCTAACCCCAACCCTAACACTTAAACTTGACCCTTACCCTTAACCCTCACACTAACCCTAATCCTAATCTTTAACCATAAAGCTAACACTGAAGCCTAACCCTGTGCCAAACGCTAAACCCAAACCTTAACCCTAACCCTGAAACTTAACCATAAACCTAACTGTAACTGTTACACCTAACACTAACCTCTAACCCTAACCCCTAACCCTAAGACCCCACCTTAACACTAACCCTAACCCTAAACATTATCATAATCCTACCCCTAAATCTAATTCTCGGACTTCTTGCTTTCTTAGAGTTTAGAAAGCCTAAAATCCTCCCATGCCATGAGTAAAAGGGGGCTCTGCAGCTCTCTCTTGCATGAAACCAGGAGCCCATACCTAGCGTATGATAGAGTGGGTTCCCGGGGACAATCCCATCCCCCTAACCCCAGCCCCCCGCCCAGTGCAGACAGGGCCTGTACGCTAAGTATAAACACTACCCCTAACAGATAACCCTCACCCTGAACATAGCACCTGACCCTGATCCTATTGCTCACCTTAAAACATAAACCTCCCCGTAACCCTAACTTATCCCCTTATCTTAACCTTAATGCATAACACCCTGAGAAGAAGCCCTATCCCATAATTCTAATCCTAACCCCTAGCCATAACCGTAACACCTCATCCCTAATTCTAAAATGCCAACCCTAAACTTCACCCTACCAACAACCCTAACCCTAACCCTAACCCCTAACCCTAAGCCCTCACCCTATCGCTAATCTTCATCCCTAAACCGTACCGTAATCCTAACCCTAAATCTAATTCTCAGACTTGCTTTCTCAGAGTTTTGAAAGCCTACAATCCTACTAAGCCATGCATGAAAGCCCGCTCTGCCACAGTGTCCTGCATGAAACCCAGAGGCCCATACACTGCGTACGATAGAGTGGGCTCCCAGCGACCATCACAGACCCCTAACTTCGCCTCCTAGTGCATACAGGGCCCGTGCCCTAAGCATAAACCCTACCCCACACCCATAACCCTAACCCAGAACATAACACCTAACCCTGATCCTACTGCTCACCTTAACACGTAAACCTCACCCTAACCTTAACTTAACCCCTTATCTTAACGATAATGCATGACACCCTGAGAACAAGCCCTATACCGTAATTCTAACCCTAACTCCTAGCCATAACCATAACACCTAATCCCTAATTCTGAAACGCCAACCCTAACCTTAACCCTACCGACAACACTAACACTAACCCTAAAACCCTTACCCTAACCCTACGCCTAAAAATAACCCTAACCATTGATCCTTAGTCATAACCCCTAAAGCTTAACCCTAACCCTTAACGCTAATCCCAATCCTAACCATTAAACATAACCCTACTTAACCCTAACCCTAACCTATACGCTAATGCCTAGAGATCTAACCCCAACACTGACCTACAGTTAACACTAACCCTAACCCCTAATCCTAACCTTAAACCTGAACCATAAACCTAACCCTTAACCCTAACCCTATTCCTAACCCCCTAACCCTAACCCTAACTGTTAAGCCTCACCCTAACCCTTAACCCTGACTCTAACCCTAAACCTTAACCCTAACCCTGAACCCTAACCCTAAGCCTAACCCTTAACCCTAACCCTATCCCTTAACCCTAACCCCTAACCCTAACGCTAACCCCAACCCTAAACCTAACCCTGGCCCCCAACCCAGACTTAACACCTAACCCCTAACACTAACTCTAAACCTAACCACAAATCCCTAGCACCTGACCCTGACTCGAAACCTAACCCCTAACTCGAAACCCCTAACCCCAAACCTAACCCTAATTCTCACACTACTTCCATTCCCAGAGTGAAGCAAGCCTACAATACAGCCATGCCATGTGTGAGATGAGGCTCTGCCTGAGTCCTGCATGTAGGTTTTGTCCCAAGGCCCAGGGAATGATGTTGTGCTTTTGTGGTGACTCCGACCACACCCCTCTCACCGTAGATTAACCAGGTCCTGTGCCCTTAAACTGACCGCTAAATCTAAGCCCTACCACCAACCCTAACCTCTGACCCTGAACCTAAGCCCCGAGCCTAAAGCCCAACACTAACTCTAAACACTTACCCTAAACCTAATCCCTAACCCTAATGCTAACCCCTAAACGTAACTCTAACCACGAACAGTAAACCTAACCCTAACCTCTAACACAAACCCTAACACATAACTCTAACCCTAAAACTAACCCTAACCCTTAACCCTAAACCTAAACCCTAACCCTAACCCTTAACCTTAATCTTAACCGTTAACTCTCATGCTAACCTTTAATCCTAACCCTAATCCTAATCTTCAACCCTAAACCGAACACAACCCTAAACCTGTACCAAACCCTGACCACTCATCTTAACCCTATCCGCAAACCTCAACCCCAAAACGAACTGTAACCGTTAAACCTAACAGTAACCTTAAACCGTAACCCTAATCTGTAACCCCATCCCCTCACCATAACACTACACTTCATCCTGAACCCTAACCATAATCCTAACCCTAAATCTAATTCTCAGACTTCTTGCTTTCTTAGAGTTTAGAAAGCCTGCAATCCTCCCGTGCCATGTGTGAAAGGAGGCTCTACCACTGTGTCCTGCATGAAATCCACGGGCCCATACCCAGAGTCCGATACAGTGGGTTCCCGGTGACAATCCCAGCCCCCTAACCTCCCCCCAGCCTAATGCCGACAGGGCCCGTGCGCTAAGCATAAATGATACCTTTAACAGATAACCCTAACCCTGAACATGGCACCTAACCCTGTTCCTATTTCTCCCCTTAACACGTAAACCTCACCGTGAGCCTAACTTTAACCTCTTAACGTAACGTCAATGCATAACCCATTCCCTGAGAACATCCCCTATCCCATAATTCTAACCCTATCTCCTAGTCATCACTGTAACACCTAATCCCTAACCCTAATTCTCCACCGCTAAGCCTAACCGTAACGCTGCCTACAACCCTAACACTGACAGGAACCCTTAGTTCTAACCCCAACGCTATGCCTAACAAAAGCCCTAACCCTTCACCCTTCACCCTAACCCCTAAGCATTACCCTAACCTTTAACCGTAATCTTAATCCTAACCATTAAACCTAACCCTAGCTCTTAAAGCTAACCCTAAACCTTACCCTCACGACTAGACCTAACCCTGACACTAACCTAACTCCTAACCCTAACCATAACCCCTAAAGCTAACCCTAACCCTGAACCCTAAACCTAACCCTAACACTGAACCTTCACTATATCCCTAACCCCTAAGCCTAATCCTAACTGTTAACCCTCACCCTAACACATAAACTGGACCATAACACTAAACATTAACCCTAACACTAAACTTTAACCCTAACCATAAGCCCAACACTTAACCCTAATACTATCCCTTAACCCTAAGCCCTAACCCTAAACCTAACCCTAACCCCAACCCTAACCCTTAATCTTGACCCTTACCATTAACCCTCACACTAACCCTAATCCTAATCTTTAACCATAAAGCTAACACTGAAGCCTAACCCTGTGCCAAACGCTAAACCCAAACCTTAACCCTAACCCTGAAACTTAACCATAAACCTAACTGTAACTGTTACACCTAACCCTAACCTCTAACCCTAACCCCTAACCCTAAGACGCCACCTTAACACTAACCCTAACCCTAAACATTATCATAATCCTACCCCTAAATCTAATTCTCGGACTTCTTGCTTTCTTAGAGTTTAGAAAGCCTAAAATCCTCCCATGCCATGAGTAAAAGGGGGCTCTGCAGCTCTCTCTTGCATGAAACCAGGAGCCCATACCTAGCGTATGATAGAGTGGGTTCCCGGGGACAATCCCATCCCCCTAACCCCAGCCCCCCGCCCAGTGCAGACAGGGCCTGTACGCTAAGTATAAACACTACCCCTAACAGATAACCCTCACCCTGAACATAGCACCTGACCCTGATCCTATTGCTCACCTTAAAACATAAACCTCCCCGTAACCCTAACTTATCCCCTTATCTTAACCTTAATGCATAACACCCTGAGAAGAAGCCCTATCCCATAATTCTAATCCTAACCCCTAGCCATAAC